>NW_021940526.1:7440919-7528458 GCF_001715985.3 Manacus vitellinus
GGGCTGCACACCGAGAGCCCCTTCCCCGGCGAGGCTGCACACCGAGAGCCCCGTCGCTACTGGGGCTGCACACCGAGAGCCCCTTCCCCGGCGAGGCTGCACACCGAGAGCCCCGTCACCACTGGGGCTGCACACCGAGAGCCCCGTCACCACTGGGGCTGCACACCGAGTGCCGTGCCCCGCACACCGACCCCCGTTCCCCCGCCGTCTCTCACCTGCCGCGGGCCGGGTCCGCAGGGGTCCGTAGGTGTCGGTCGGGGCGTACATGGGCAGGTGGGCGCGGTGGCGGCGCAGGAAGCGCAGGATGGGCTCCCGCAGGGCGGGCGGGCCGGGGCTGTGCTCGGCGGCGGGGGACTGCCCGGGCACCTGCAACACAGAGCCGTCAGAGGCCGAACCGGACTCGGGGCACGCACCGGTGATGCGGCGGGGACCAAAAACGTGTCAGTGGGCAGTGAGCACGGAGTGGGGCTCGCACTGGTGGCACCGAGTGCACCCTGGGGCTGGGGTGCTCGGCTGTTTGTTCATCCCTCCCTCCCAAGTGACACGATGCAGATGTAAGGGTTGTGTGGAACCGAACCTGCGCGGAGCCCCCGGCTGTCCCGGACATAGACTGTCCGAGGGGTTTAGCCAAAGGAATTCCCTACCCCGTGCCCAATTTACTGTGGCTTTTAACCCAGTCTGCAGCCTCAGCTGCGGCCGGAGAAGCTGGACATTATTCCTGATGGAGGACAAGCGCCTGTTCCGGAAGGTCTGGCGCGGCACGTGTGCCCTCGGCGTGCGGCAGCATCCGACAGCTGATGGAGGTGCAGACCCCGGCCCTGCCATCTGCCTGTTTGCATCGCCGGAGCCGCGCACGGCGGCACAAACACATGGCTGTGATCCCCGAGGGGTAAACACGCCCTGCGCCAGAGGCCCCGCGAGAGCCCCGCGCAGCGAGGGCGGCCTTGGTGACGGTGTCGACACAGGCTGAACGCACAGTCCCCGGCCCCACCGCAACCGGCTTTTCTATGCAGTTATTGCTTCTACCAGCAAACGTTTCTGTAAATGTTACCCCTATTGCATGACACTGATTTCCAGTTTCTCTGGAAACTGTAACTCAAGAAATGTCTTGAGTCCTGTGCACTTAAGTTCACAGTTCTTAAACATCTCTTTCAAAGGGGTGTTTTCCCCTCATTTTTACATTTCATCAGTAATTTTTCTGTGTGCTAAAGTGAACTGGAATATCAGCAACAGGAAGCAAAGACAGTCTCTTACTCCATATAGAAATACAGCCAGTCCTAAGGCATTTAAGAGAGATTCCATAAGCACAGGGTACCTAATCTGTATCTGGCAACGTGCCCAGAAGGAACACCCAATGAAAACACATATATGTGATATCTAGTAAATATAGTTAAAATTACCATAAAAAAATCCAAATAAAAATCCAACCCCCCTAATTTGCATTCAGATGCAGATACCATCACCTTACATCCATGTGAGCAATCCTGACTCACAGAGCTGCTTCCAGTCTGTGCAGGGGGACTGTGTGTGTCAGGACTGCTACCACAAGGACACGGTAAGGCGAGTGAATCCTTAATTCCCCTCTCTCTGAAGTTGTTCACACTTGGAGCATGCGAAATGCAACTGAATGATGGCAAAAAAACCCACTTCACATCAGGCCCCCCATTCTGCACAGAACCTCATTTTGTTTTCTTTTATAGATGTCTTTCAAGAGAATCTAAATTAAACCGCACCAAGGCACTTTCTGGGTCAGGACAACGGGAAGCAAATTGCCTGGAGCTGTTGTGGGAGGAGGCAGAGCCGAGCGTGCGTGTGGCTGCAGCTGGGACACGGCAGCACGGGCACGGCGGTTTGGGTGAGCCATGGGCCCCACAGCCTGCCTTCTTCCTGCCACTCTGCCTCCATCAACACTCGGTTCTGTTCCTTTTCTGCACAGTTAAAAATTGTGAGCACGTACTTAAACCCCACGGCTGCCGCCCAGAACCATGCGGGGTTAAACAAAGGCAAAGGCAGCTCGAGCAGGGCAGGGGAGGCTGGTCCCAGGTAGTGAGGTGGAGGCATAGAGACAAGAACTCAAATTCTGTTTGGGATCAGCCAGAAAGTTCCTGAGGGGGTGGGGGAGGCAGCTCCGGGGGCTGTTGGATACCTGCCATTAACAGCCACAGAGTGCAGTGGCTTTGCAGTTTGGGCAGGCAAAGTTACAGGCTGCTGAGGCTTTGTGCCTCTGTCTATGGTGCTAATGCCAAAGCTATGAACAGCATTAGCAAACGTTTCAATTGCACCCGTATTCAGGACATCCACACACTACTGAAAAAGCCAGTTGCTTTCACTCTGGGTTACAACGAAAAACCTACCCACGGGCTCAGCTGAAGCGGGTGTAGGATGGGCTGTAGTGAGTTCCTGTTAGGGAACACTACTGAACCCAAGGGGACAGCTAGACAAGCCAGCCTCCACATTCTGCTGTGTAGTTGTACTAAATTGCAGGTATAATGCAAAAGTGCTGTGAAGGAAAACAAAGCAACTTCAAGTTCTACTGGCAGATTTGAGAATATGCCCAAACAACAAAACTGAACCATGTGCTGTACTTGGTGACCCCCCTCCGTGAGGTACACGGTCTGCTCAGGCTTCCCAGAGGAGAGAGCTAAACAGAAACATAAAGCTTCAGGAGAAAGATGGGAGAAGAAACCGAAGTGAACAACACTAACAAATTGCCTAAATAATAAAATGCACTCGGCGGTCGTTTTTCTTACCTGTTCTGACATCAGGATTTGGCGCAGCTCCTTCTGGAGATCAATAAACCGATCGTGATAGATGGCCATGGACCAAGGTTCCCTGAAGTAGCTGGGGAAAAAAGAAGAAATTTAGTTATCCTGTGAACCTCTCATTAACCACTAATAAAGTATTTACCTGCTTTTTTGCCTTTATAAATTACAGTTCTGGACCCATCATGATCGTTTGTTCATAAAACGCCTCCTGTAACAGCATGGTCAATCAATTCTTTTAATGGATGTTCCTGATGTACAGCCAGCTTCAGTAATTACATTTAAAGTGGCTTAATTCAGAGCTGTGGCAAGACCCAGTGAAGAATCCTGATTTTATCAGAATTTAAAAGCCTGAAGACCTGTAAAGAACGGTGTCTCCATTATCTGTCCTCATTTGAGAAAAGCAGATTGCAGGATTAACTGAACTGCTGCATAAACAAATTAAATTTGTGTAGACAATGACACAAATGTTGTTCATCATTAAGGTTTCTGGATTAATAAAAGCCAGAAAAACAGGCCACCACAGCGCTGCAATATGTTCTTTGCGCTACTGTGATGAAGCTAAATTGAACGGATTCTAGGAGGAAGCTCTTGTAACTTTTTCTTTCAGTGACAGCATTTACGAGAGCATTCTTCCATGAAAAAGGAGGAAAAGGATGGAGAGGACATGGCTCCATGCCGAACTGCATGGCTGTAAATATAACCAGAGGCAGCCAGATTACAAAGCTGTGATTTATTTCCCTTTATAACGAAAGATAATTTTTACACGTGTGTAATTCTTGTTAATGCTCGCTGCAGTCAGGAGGTGCCCCATGCTCATCCCTGTAATGACCAAACAGATGTCACCAGGGTCACCCAGGAAGTTGGGAGAGGACATTTGCAAGCCTGTGCCCAACACTTGTGCCTCTGGAATGGCAGCAGGGCCCTGGCACTGCCCCAGGAGCACACAAATGCTCTTGTCCGGTCCAGCTGTGTGGTCTCTAAAAGAACATCTGGATAAGGCAACTTAAACGGTGCTACACGAGTTCAATAATTCTATCTACAGAGAACTAACGTGCAGTTCCCTCTCTGTGGATTTTATTTCCTCCCCATCCAGGGGCAGGATTTTCCCCTCCTGCTCTGAACTACACCTCAGCTCTCCCGTGCCATTAACAAGGCTCTGTGTGTCTGGCACAGCTTGGTTGGGTTTTCACGTGCTCGGCCCCTCTCTGTCCCTGCAGCCCGTTCCTCTCTGTGTGCCAGGCTGGCTGGGGCTGCCCCTCGGAATCTGCACGGCCTCCAGCACAGCAGGGCTCTCTCCCATAGGCGTTTTCACACTATAAATATTTATGGACGCTATTCCAAACACAAGTGCTGCCCAGCCCAGGAGTTACCGCTGGCTCATTCAGATATGCAGGTTAGCAAGGATGAGCTCAGCTTTACACATCTTTATTTCAGTAACTGCACACCTGAAATGTGTGCAGAGACCTAGACAAGAACACAATATCCCTCAAATATTTAAACCCCCTTTAATTTCAGAAGAAAACCCCCACCCAACACAAACCTTTAACTCACTGTTGATATCAGATAGCAAAGAGAAAGGGGAGTATTATACAAGAATACATTAAGGTAATTACACACACTATTTTTACTGATGTGCCCTGCTAAAAGCCACGTTCCACTAGCCAAATGTTTTGTCTTCAAGCTGGTATCTTAATTTTAATTGTAACTCTGAGGAGGTGATTTCCTCTTTCAACTGAGGCACATCTTCCAACTGCCTTACCTCAGTTAAGGTGCTCACCTGTCTCACTGAGGTGTTGCATTAAATGTTTTTCATTAATGTTTCAGGGGTGCTATCTATTCCTGCTACCATTACCAGTTCCATTCATAACCATGAGTTTAACTGTTCCTGTCAATATTCACAGATTTGGAGCTCAAAACCTGAAATTCATTGCTCAGTTTGAAATATTTAATGCAAATAAAATGCCCTTTTTTAGGGAACAGAGAATGCCTTGTCCATGTTTTCTAGACAGGCTGCCAGAAGGAGCTCCCAGTACCCAACATTTACTCCCATCTCCCTTCATTTCCCTTAACCTGAAGAACTGTACCCTCCAAGAGCAATTTGGAGATTCACCTCACAGAAACAATTTGCTTTCTTTGCCGGCTCTGCGCTTTCATCTATTTATCTTTTCAGTTCGAATCACCTTTCTCAGGGGGCACATGGTGTTTTTGAGAGAGCAGCTCCACATATGGCTGCTAAAAGGAAGTTTAATAATGAAAACACCCATTTGAATCCAAACCAACAAGTTGACTTTCATTCTGAATTTTATTACCACTTCAGCAGCAGTCCCTCAGGGCGAGCTGGGGAAGGCTCTGAAGTATAATGCTCTTCAGTGTGCGAGATGGAGCTGGCAGGCTCCCAACAGGGGCTCAGAGGCTCCTCCGCTGCATGAGAACGGCATCTGCCACATGTGTTTGCACCCTTCAGTCTTTCATAACCTGCCAGAGCCATCAGGCTAAACGTGTACAAGATGACAATGGTGCCAGGGGCATAACGGGTGTGCAAACTTGGTCCCCTCTGAGCAGGGAGCCCTGCTGGAAGCCTTGCCAGCGACGGCAGCGATAGCAGGAAGGCGTCTGACAGAGAGGGATGGAACTGGTTCCTCCAGAAGACAATGAGCGACATCCTTCTCGTTGCTAAGGAGCTGGTCTTGCCTCTCATTGACAAACAATATTTAAAGTCTGGTCTGCCTCACTGGTGAGGTGTAGCCTACATTAGATGAGAGGCAAGGAGGAAGGAAATATTTTGTGGTGTCCTGTAAAAAAGGCATAGAATCCTTCCCCGTGCAAAGGATATAAATAAAGTGGACAGAGCTGGGCACTGCTAGCAAGCAAAAATGGAGTGTGTGTGCATGTGGCTGTCCATCCAAGAGCTGCCTATAGTTACTCTCCCTGTCATTTGCAGGAACACATCACATTTGGAGAAGAAGCCACTCCTGTGGAAGCTGGTTCTACATCCTGGCAGTGAGGACCTGACACTGCCTCGCTGACTGTCAGGTTTGCTGGCACAGGATATACCACCAGCAGCAAGGTGCAAAGCCAGAAAGTCTCAAAAACTGCAGGAAAAACCTCCAGAATAACACACGTGGTTTGTACAGGAACGAAACAAAAAGCAAGGTATAAAGTACAAAAAGAAGATCAGTAATTGCAGTTATTTTAAAATAATTTACAACCCTGTGACAGGGAAGGCCTAGCAGAGGAAGAGGACCAGCTCTGTGAGAGAGCTGCCCAGCTCTGGGCTGACACTGACCCCTGAGCAGGGGCACACGCTGCTGCTTCTCCCTGCAGTGAGACCAGGATGAGGTGGCATTTTCCAAGACTCAAAGGGCAGGTGGCACCTTGTGATGGTGCCTTTGAAAGATCCCTCTGCAGACTGGTGTGGCCATGATTACAGCTGTGGAGGATGCTGTGCCTCTGGCTGTTCTTCTGCTACTCAGAGCTTTTATGGAAACAACAAACCCAAATTCAACTCCTCACATCCCTGCTACCCCCACTCTTCCAGCACACATACACTCAGGGCAAGTTCAGAGACTCAGACAGCCCATGAAATGGGTTGGATCTGTTTGCAACCCTCATTTAATGTCTCTAAACAATCCTTAATGCAGATCTCTTGAAATCCCATTTGTTTCCTCCCAAAGCTGGCCACAAGGCACCAGTGCCCTGCCCTCCATGCCCTTAAGCCCAGTGTCTCTCTGGTCAGTGCAGTGCCCTCAGCACACATGGCTTTTTAGTAGCCAATATAAGCAGAGTCATTGATCAATTTAAGCTCCTGTTAATCTGTAAGGAGTGGAGAGTCTCCTTTCCTCTCTGGAGCTTCCAACACTTTGTACAACATGGGGAATTTTCAAGATAGATGTCCATTTTCTTGGGTTTAAATTTCTTTTTTTGAGAGAAAATGTAATGCTCAAAATGCAGAGTTCTCCAGGCTGTACCAGTTACATCTGGAAGATACTGTCCATTCTCAAATCCTCAGACCTCAGGACACACAAAGTTATTCCCTAGCACATTTGGGTCCCTTAACCTTGAATGGCTTTGGTGGATTATGGAAGCCGTCTCTTGGTGGTGCCTTTGACACACAATGGCAAAAGCTCCCCAGTGCAGGGCCCAGTCAGGCAGAGAAGCTGCTGCTACACAGACCCCAGGAACCAACCCAGGAGGACAAGCACAGAGGAAATGGAAGCTGTTCACCTGACACAGGCTCAAGTGGAACACAACTATGCCAGGAGTGCCTACACAGAGCAGGGAATTTCACTTCCCAGGAGCAGGGAGAGTAAAGTACTGCAGAGGGATGGGATGCAGCACAATTTTAATTTCCAGGTAATATTGACAATACTTCCCAACCACAGCTTGCAGATGAGCAAAAGTCTTTTCTCCAACACAAGCACCTAAGATGCATTGTTTTGGAGACAACATATGGATGTTTTTGAGACTCTTAATTACAAAGATACGGTGATTCCAGTAAAAGGTACAGAATATTTCCAGATATATTTTGGATAGCCAGACCAGGAATCATCAAGTGTTAGTTTAAGGAAAATATAAATAAAACCATTGAGCATTTCCTGCCAATATCACCTGACCAATAATTTTGAAAGACAGCTTTACGTAGGTTTACATAGGTAAAAAGCAGGACCAATTTGTGTAAAATCCCCTAGAGCACCACCTGAGAGTGTTCTTCAGCACAAAGGGCATAACATGTCCCCTGGCCTGCAACTTCCTAATGTTTGCCTACAACTGCTGAACAGCCAAGCAGGTGTTGAACCAACAGCCCTGGTTGTAGCAAGAAGGACCTTCAGCTCTTTGCTCTGCAGTTCTGCTCCCTGAACACCTGTTTGCCCAGGTGCTTTACTCACTCCTATTAAACAGTCTTATGGACAACAAATCTGTGACTGACTGCACTGGGCAGTTTCACAAAGTGAATCTGCTCAGGAATTCACAGGCTCGAAGGAAATCCTGGAAACGAAGCCTGTGCTTCTTTACCACTTTGCACAGAACCCACAGCATCTTCTCTTTGGAAGATGACTGGGTTAGAAGCTGTGATTCACAACCCCCTCTTTTCTGGAGCTGCAATGGCAAACCAGAGTACAGGGCAGGCAACTGCTCTCCCAATTCTTGCTCCAGAAAAATGTCCATGGAATCCAGACCTTGCTGAGGACGATCCTGCTCCCCTGGCACAGCCCCTGAGCAACTGGGGCCGCTGCAGGGACCTGCTGACGTCAGGGGGTGACACTGTGCATCACTTGCCAGCACCTTCCCTTCGCCAGCGCTGGTGATCCATCCCGACTGATAAACCAGTGCTGTTTGCTGCCTTTTTAATATCCTGGGAATGTTACATTAGAGCACCTAGAGGCAGATCCTGGCACTGAGATGCTGCAGCCCTTTCCTGTTCTAAGTGTCCTCAGGAGAGACTCTCCGTTATTTCAGCACCGGCCTTTGGTAAAGTTTAGGTTATTCACCAGATCATAGCAGTTATGGTGTAGGTGATTCCCACTGAACTGCTCTTTAAACTTTCTAAACTCTGTGCTCCTTAAAGCTGACACAGAAGCATTGCTGTCTGCACTCTCCCTGAGCACTTTGTGACTGACCCTGACATCAGGCTTACTGCACTTTCTCACATAGTACTATTCCACGTGTAATGCATTATGGAAAACAATTAAAAGGAAATTAAACCTGACGTACAAAATCATCTGATAGGCTGTGTGCAGCAGTATGATTGCTTTTCTGCAACTGTTTATGGATTCAGAGTTTAATCATTCATAATGGTTTGCATAATTGCTAGGATGAATCAGCAAGGTTTGACTGCAAATTAATGTGGTAGTGTTCAGCTGATGAGCTTTCACTTACTAATTTGGCCGTGGGGTTTCTTAGTAACATGGCCTTTCATCAGCAAGTTAGCTGCTCCTTTAGAACTCCATTAATATCTGTCTCCAGCCATTGGTATTGATTGGGTCTGTGAGTACAGCTGTACCAGGGCACCGTGGGGTTAGTGGTTAATTCGGGAGCGAGAAAGCCGGCGGTGCTTTGATATCCCTTCACATGTTCTTCTTTCCAGTCCTGTCTCTCTCTTCCTAAAAAGCACATGCATTCCCCTCTAATTAGGCTGCAGAGTGTACAGAGCAGCACTAGTCTCTCTCAGCCATGCTCACTACCTGCCACAGTTCCTTTCCAGTCTTTTTCATCCCTGCAGAAAAAACATTTCACTGTCTGCACCATGAACAGAAGCCTAAGGTGGAATGCCTTAAATGTAAGCCCAGTGTGCTAATGGTGTGGGATCCAGCAGACTCCAGACAGCAGCAGGGCATTCTAATGTTTCTCTTAATGAACAAGCACTCCTCATTTTGGAAAGTCTGGGTTAAAACCAGCTTTTCTATGCAGCATGCATTTCATGTTTAAATAATCACTGATTATCCAGCCTATAAGTAACAGATTTATCTCTTTACCTGGTCCTTTTAACAATAATGCCAAAAACATCAAATTATGTTCTTTTTCTTGATTTATTTGTTATATTGTGAGATTTATTAGCATTGGGTCAATAAACAGTCAGTCCAGTGTGGAGTTTCTGCTTACAGTCTCATTGAATGACACTGCTTAATAAATCACCTTCAGCCTAATGTAAGCAGCATCAGGATGTGAGAATTGAACTTCAGTGGAAAAAGCTAAATGGTTACTTCAAAATAAGTGAATACTGTTCATGAAGCTCAAAATGTTTTTGAGCATTTAGCTTGTACAGCCAATATGCAAAACACAACACAAGACTAAGAGTCAGGGTTTGAGGAGAGCAGCAAAGGAAACATCCAGTGCTGTTATCCAGGCCCCAGGATGCAAAGGGAGGTAAGTGCAGGGACTAAAAGCACGTCTCCTAAGAACTAAACCTACACACAGGACAAGCAGAACAAGCAGAGCCCTCAGAACCCTGTTTCAGGTGTTGCTCACACCGCCTGGGTCACTCAGCACTCTCAGTCCAGCAGCTGCTTCACCCAGGGTTAAATCCCAGCAGGATGCTGCTGACCAGCCAACAGCATCACCCGGAGAGCAAGCTCGGTGCACAGGTATGGCAGGAAACAGGAGCAGGGGAGGGCTGAGCAACACAGCCTTTCAGAGGGCACCTTTCAGAAAGTGACTGGCACTATGGCACCTCTGACAGGACCCTTCTTCACACCTTCCCTCCTGTGCCACCCTCACTGCCCTGTGCCGGGTGGTCCCTCACCTCAGCATCACTGTCACTGCCACATGGCTGAGATGCAACCATCATCTTCTGTAGGTCATAGCTGACAACAAGCTCATTAATACAGCATTACAAACCCCTAAGTAAAAGCCACTCACACCTCATTTGTGAAATAAGCTCCTTAAGTATTTTAGAAACTAGCAGGTCTGATTTTTATGCATTACGTAAGATTTGCTTTTTGTTAATGCCAAATGAAGCCTACATGAACCACTTCTACCTCATACTAAAGGCATGATGCCAGTGAGCATCCATTTGGTTGCCAAGTATCATGAGACCCCTCTAATTATCTGTTTTGTACTTAAGATGCAGCAGAGGGAGATTCCACTGCTCTGTGGACACGTTCCATAACTTGGCAACTGCCTTGCAGCTGCCTTTGCCCCGGGAGAACACAAAAGGGGGTCACTGGCTGGTTACCTCCTCCTCTGAGAAGCAGTGTGGAGGACTGATGACCAGTAACAAATCTGCAAGCTTAAAAAGAAAAAAAAATGTTTCAGACTTCTCACCCCTCTTTTATCTGCTGCTAGGGCAATGGAAACAATCCAAAGGCTTTCCAGTCAGTGAGGGAGGGAAGGATCATGGCATACAGTGCTATACTTCAGATTAAACTACTGGAATTTGCTTTCTTTTTCCTTCAGAAGTCTTCCCTGTGAGAAACAGCCTTGTTCTTGGGGCCTCAAATTCCAGTTCAGCCTTTTTGAGATACAGGCTGATGGGAAATAAATAAAAATTACAGAAACTCCTTCCTGAAGTGGATTCCAAATCTAGGGAGTAATGCTGCTCATCTCACAGGTGGCAAAAGGTTTGTATACAAAACTCCTCAGGTTTTGGATACTGTGCCTTTGGTTCCTAGGGTTTTTCCTGCCCTGGCATGGCATAACTGCACTGTAAGGCCTCTCTGCTCAGGACCATACTGGCTGCAGGCCCAGGTGGAGGGAGAACACCCACTGCCTGGCACGAGGCACATGGAAGGGAGACCATCACTAGGACAATGGGCCCTTTTTCTTGTAGCCCAAGGACACATGAAGATGAGACTTTTCTGGTCAGTAAATACTGCCTGTCCAAGGCCCTGCAACCTGCCCAGCAGACCTTGGCATCCTGTAAAACATCCAGAGGGATGCAGTGCATCCCACTGCGGGGCAGTTGGAAGAGACAGCTGTCTGACCACACGTGGTCCTCTTCTGGCTCTACAGCCCATTTCCTCAGCTCTTGTTTGCACAGGTAGAAACAAAAGCATGGCCCCTTAAACCCAGGTCTAGCCAAGTGCTGAACTGAGCCACCCCCAGGTGCCTCTGAGTGATGCTGGAACACCTGACACCTGTGAGAATCAGGCCCAAATACAGCTGCAGAAGCTCAGCCACAGGCAATTATTTTTGAGAGAGACCAATACCTGTTGTTACTACATTAATTAATGTCTGTACCACTGGGATCCCAGCTAAGACCTTCTGAGGAGCAGTTATATCAACTGTGCAGTTGAGAGCTGCACCAAGACCTCCTTTAAAAACATCCACAGTGCCTGTCTGCTGAAGGAGGAGAAAGGAAAAGAAAATTTAAAACTATTTCAACGCATGAGATACAGTGTTGGCTGGTTTAACTATGAGAGCTGGAAGCATTGTTTCCATGAAAAAAAATAAATAAATCCATTCCAAAGCATTTGAGGCTTTTGATGAGCTGTGAACACAGTGTAACAGAGTGGGAGTGTCTGACCCACGAAAGCTTACTCTGGCCCATGTGTTGGTGCACTGTGAAGCCCAGGGACAGCTGATTCCATGCTGGCTTTTCCTGATCCTGCTTGTGAGGCTGAGACATGCATGAACCTAAAGTCTGAAAGGGCATCAGGTGGAACACACACATCAGTCACAGTGTGACTGGGGGCACATCTGGCATATCCAGGGGCTATGGTTTCCTTTCCCCCCGTGAAACTGGGCTGGGGTAGCAGGACCAGTGGAGCCCTGGGTGCTGTGTGTCCACTGCCCTGCTTCACCTCCTCCAGAGCCCAGGGACTGAGGGGAGGAGGCAGAGCAGTGACCAATCTTTCCTCTGGTTGTGGGTCAAGTCCTGCAGCTTTTATTCCCGTTAAAGGCATACCAAAATCAATGGAACTTTTCTGCAGACCAAAGGAAATGTTATTTCTCTCATTATTGCCGTTAGCCCCAGCTCCAGGCACATAGCCAGAAGGGGAGACTTTGTCAGGTTTGCTGGATCTCCAGGGCCTGTTGTTAATGCTAATTTGAGAATGGCACTGGCACAGTCTGGTCAGGAAATCCAGTACCAGGGGGTTAACTTTCAGCTCTTATACCGAACACAAATCAGTGAGGAAATTCACTGCTAGGTGCAGTCTCTAATTATTTAAAAGATAATTTGCATGCTACACAGAAATAAATTAGCTCCCAGGTGACAGCTGTTCCTCTGTGTCCATTTCTGGAATGAGATGCCATGCTGGGAAATCTAAGTACAGACCAAAAGATTAAAACACTGCACTTTCTTGCCTCACAGGAAGGCCCTCCACAAAACTGAGGCATAAAGAAGGGAGGCATAAAGAACGGATGCTTCAAACCATCAAGTTTACAAGCTTAACTAACAAATCAAATTTTCACAGTCTACATTCTTTTCACTAAGGGTCCTTCACATCTTGCTAGAAGATTTAACATGTACTAGCTTAGAAGCATTTTTTTCAAAAAAAGAAATTCAGTCCTAACCTCAGGTTTGTGCTCATGCAGGGTCCTCACAGACCATGTGAACGATGCCCAAAACAGCTGGGTTTTTTTTGATCACACACATAGAAACCAGTAACCAAAAGTCAACCAGGCACCACTTTTTATCCACATAAGAGTCTCAAGACAATCTTCATCTCACAAGAGCTGCTAAACTGTTTTTCAGTGTATCAGTTTTCTAATAACCAGTCTTGTCCTGGCTCAGTTCTAACACTGTCTACTGTACACTGCACACATATATATGTACATTGTATGGTGCACTGCAATGTGCAGATGTATATGTATTGTAGATGTGATATATTATGAGAGTACATTATATTGCCAGCCTTCTTCTGCTGCTCTAACCCCTCCTGAGAGCAGCACAGGAATTTGCTGCTTTCAGGAGCAATTTGCTTCCTCCCCTCCGTTTTCTCATCTGTCCTTGCCCTCTGCCTTGGCTGCCTGCAAAGGATTCCCTTTGCTTTTCGGTCTCCCACCTGCTACACCTGCTGGAGAATGTACCCTCCTCACAGGATGGACATGTGCAACAGGATCACCAAGCCTGGGATGAGCAGGAACACGTGTGTGAGAGCACCACAAGAACCACATGAGCAAGGTGATTAAAGAGCAGCATATGTTCATTGCTGAGGAGCAACATATGGGATTTCATACACATGACCAAAGAGCAAGAAGAGAAGGAACAAACCTATCTAAAGATAAGGTATAAAGAAGACTAAAAACCATGGGAGGCAATAAAATAACCAGATAAGAAAAACCTGGCAACTGTAATTCAGGAATTTTGCCACAGGCTAATAAGAGGTGAGATAAAATAAAGAGGCAAAAGGTCCCAAACAACATCCCTGTCTAAAGGCTGTAAAAGACAAGTCCAAAATTAGTTCATCATGACTAATTAGGGAGAACTCAAGAGATGTGATGATGTCCTGCTACGTGGTGCCCCTCTGTGCAGCACACCAGTGACCCTGGGCAGAGCACCGGCCTCTCAGGTCCCGGGGCCTGTGGCAGGGGGTGTGAGAGGACCCCAACCATGCACAGCTCAGGGCCCTGGTGAGCACAGAGCAGGGAAGACACCCCCAGTCTTACAGGAGCAAGTGACTCTCCAGTGAGTGTATGTGCTGCCATCAGGTAAAGCTGCTCCTCTCACTCTTACAGTGCTGCCTGGCCCAACATCCTATTAACAGATCATCACTGGGATCTTCACCTCTCCTGAGATTTTTACAGTCTCTGTGGATGTTTAGAACTTGACCTTACTTTGTAATCCCCTGATCAGCTTGTGCCCTGTGTGTGATCCCATCGGGATCACGAGCACAAGGAAGGCTAACCCATTCTTATTTCTCTGAAGAAGAAATAAGCTGTGTGTTCAGAAAGTTCACATCTCCTCTCTTCCAGACCTGAGTGCAGCTGTCAGGGAAGCAGGTGAGTGAGCTGCACTGAGATCCTCAGGCTGGGCTATGTGCCCAACGTGCAACAAGGGAAAGAAAGGGAAAATATGCTAGTTTGATCAAGGTTAGGAAAATACTGCTACCTGTGCTGCAGGCAGAAATCCCAAAGCAAGATGATTTATTCTTCCAGATGTTGCTACTGGTGTGAAACTTGCTGGTACATCTAACAACAGACACTGTAACCACATCTGGGCAAACAACCACGGCCTCAGTGTCTGGTTCACACAACAGATGAGCTCACAGCTGCACATGCACATTGCAATGCCAGAAAAAGGACTACTGGTACCTCGCCACAACCTGAATGAGTTCCCTCCAATGCTCCAAATGTATGAGCTGATCAGCATCAGCCGTGACAAGGAAAGAAAATATGTTGTCTTAGCCCATATCTCACACACTTGTGTCTCCCTCCTTCAGGTCCTCCTACTGGCCATGTGCCGTTCAGGGGAACTTCATGTTTGCTGTGTCCCATTCCTCTTTTGTAAAACAAACCCAACATTTGTTATAAATCAAAATCAAGCCCTATACCAGCAATAATTCCCAAGCCTCTCCAGGACCACAGCACATCCTTTACAGCAAACTTTTACCTAAATAACAACGTTGAATCTGAAAATTTTGCTACCATTTGTGCCTTTCTCCCAGTTATAAATATGACAAAATCAGATCTGCAGACTTTTGAGGCACCACTATCAGCTTTGTATCATGATAAAACCTGGCCATTTGGTTCCTGAGCTTGGCTTTCTGTCCTACCCAGCTGATGTAAGGCAGTACTTCACTTCTCTGTGTGTGACAGTTTACATTCCCAAGCACCATTTGTGAAGGATTTCTTAAAACAAAAATCAAAGCAATGAAAAATTCTCCTCTCTGCAGGAGACAGCACACAGCCCTTGGCTAGAACTAGCCATGCTCTTCAGTCTCCCTTGGGAGACCTGCCTGGGAATACCTGCCTCCAGGCACAGGCACTGCCCTGTGCTTGCTAAGGCACCTCAAACTCTGCCAGAGCTGTCTCTCTGCTGCAGTGCTGCCACCAACAAGAGTCCTGACACAGCCTCCAGCTCTAACATTAAGTTACAGTAACTCCCTCCTACAGAGCACAAGGTCTAAAGGATAAACTTTAGGGTTTACCACCAGATAAAAGCAGTCAAGTTATTCAGTGTGGCTATCACCAGGAGCAATTTAAAATCTCCCTGGAAATCTCTGGCTTAAAAATTTGATTTAATGTGACAAAAATACTTTTAAAAAGCGACTTCTGAACATGAATCTACAGTAATAAAGGACTGTTCAGGTTCAGCTGAATGATTAAGCCTGCCAAGTATTCTAAACAACAGTGGTAAAGACACCAAAATGCTCTTTCAGATGAAAGATGGTCAAGTAAACCATTGCTCCTCCTCTCAATAAATCAGGCACACAGCTCTTTCCAGGAAGGTCTTCAGGACTTGCACTACTACTGATAATTTTGATAAATAATGGAAAACGTTTTTAAGTCTCTTCATCTACCTCTTGTTCCACAGGAAAACATCCAGAAGACAAATCATACTAAGGTTTCCTGCACGAGGCAGAGTTCCCCTCACCTGTACAGGTCTGTGATCTGCCCGGCCCTCCAGCGGTAGAACAGGTCGTTCAGCAGCCGCTCGTGCTGTCCGTACAAGCACAGGTAGTTGGAGACAGGGAAGGGTTCCTTGGAAAAGCAGGTGATGCCATCCACCATCTTGTACCTGCTGAAGTGCATCCTGAAGTAGTTCCCCTGTCCTGCCTCTCCAGTTATTATCTCCGTCCCCTGCAAGAGAGAACACCAGGAGAGCTGTAGAGGTGAAAGGAACACCTGACCTGGCACATGTACAGGGTCAGCGAGGGGTTCCCAGCCCACAGTTACCACTTCCTAAAACACACAGCCCTTTTTGTTAAATCAAGGGACCATTCTTTGCACTGTGGGTTATAAGGTACTTTGCTGTGGCTTGGACATAGATTTTCCTGTGTGGTTTAGACCTTGATTAACTGCCCACCCAACTGTGCAGCACGGGCTGAGAGCCACTGCAGACACCTGAGGGCATCTGGGCCCTCCGGCTGCACTGGCAGTGACACCAGATCCACAGGGACCTGTGACCTCCTGGAGCAGCAGCTGGAGTCAGGAGGGATGCCGTGGGGGAGCCCAAACAATACTGCATGCCTCTGTTGGGGCAACTCAATTGAACTCTGTTCAGCCTCAGTTATGACAGAGCACACACATGGCACATCCTGCTTTACTGAGGATCCCATCCTGAGGAATGAAGACACACCAGCAGGCTTTTACTCTCTCTCCAGATTTATAACTCCCCATCTGTATTTTTATACATGTAAATATGTGTATATGCAAACAGTGCAAGTGCAGAGTCCAAATTCATGGCATGTGGTAAAAGCTGCATGACTGCAGGCAGAGGCTGACACTGCCACATTAACCAGGTCCAGGTGAACTCCAGTGCTGCAACCCAGATTTATCACATTCCAATGAAGCATTTCTGGCTTTGTGTAACACGTTTCCCAGTAGTCAGGGGTGGGATGTGCTGGAACAGCTTTCCAGCAAGGAGAGAAATACCCAGAAGGCTCCTGCTCAGTCCCAGAGCAACCCTATACACTACATAAACAGCCCTATGTACAGGTGGGGCTGCATCTACAGGAGGCTGCACTGGCTTCCTTCAGGCCATGTTCTAGACCATTAAATAGTGAATATCAAAGAACATATATGCATGTACTTACTTACATATGTATATGTGTGTTTATACACACAAACACACACATCTATATAGGATTTAAATTGCTCACACCCAACTCTTGCTAATTTGAACTGGGGTTGCCATGTGTTGCCAACACCAACTCTACTGTCAATAAAGTAACACTGTTGAATGTTGATGCTCAAACTGTAGCATTTAGCTTCAGCCACTTAAATCAATCACTTTGAAGACAAAAATGTAAAAATTTGCTTCAAACCTGCCATTGCAGTGGGATGATCACATAGCTTGAAGCTGTTTTTTCAGGCTGTATTCCTGTTCCAGTTTTATACATTTCTACAACCTGTTGCTAGGCTACAGGAACCTTTGGTACTTCCACATCTCAGCTAATACTTTCCACTAGCTTCTCTTACTTCTTCCTTAGAATATTCTTTTAGGATGTACATGAAGTTTCTAGAGTGGCTTTAAAGATGGTCCCTTTTCAGGTAATCAAAGCAGCAGCAAAAGAATTCTAATCGTGTTCTAGCAATTTGGAGTAACAAAACCAATTTCTCTCTCTGATGGTCCTTTCAGTTTTCCAGCACATCCTGCTTTGGATGGTTCATCCTGGATCTGGAAAACAAGGTGAACCGTGCTTTGATTCCTCCCCAAAACCATGGATTTCTTTTTAAAATCCAACTTCTTTCTATGGACCACCACTGTCCAAGTTTTAAAGTGAACACTGAAGTAGCCTTTTAAAAGCTGCTCTTTAAATCAACTGCAAGAATGGGCTTGATACAGAAATCCCTGAGGTAAAAGGTACAGTCTATGTGAAACAGGAGCTTGCCTAGCTGGATGGTCCTCTCTGGCTTTTAAAAGACACTTATCTAGTCCTTTTCTTGTCTCACAAGTCAGTTCTCCAGTAAGAGAAGTGTCTCCATGTCTGTATCCTGGGACAACCTCCCATGTAGCCCAATGTGTGAAGTGGTTTCCCCTTCCCTGTTCCAAGAGAACCCTCATGGCTGCAGGACTCACTATTTCCTAGCAGTGAAGCACAGAGCACCTCTTCCAGAATAATTCCTACTATTCTAGAAACCAACTGAATTTCCCTGATAAGCTGCCAAGTTTTATCATCTGTGTGCATTTCCAGCACCATACTGCAGGGAGGAAAGAGGCTCAGCACTAAGGCTGAAAGCACCAAATCCAGCTAATACTGTCTTATGTCCTGTGCATAGAAATTGGGCATCATTGAAGAAAGCCAAATGTCAGGAAGCGTGGAAACAAACCCCTGAGAGGTTCAGAGAGGTCTGTCACTCCCCCTGGTTCAGCAGCTGTACCTGGTGTATGCAGAGCATGCAGGCTCAGCTGACTGGACCACTTCTAACCCCACCTGATGGCAAACACAGCACCCCCCCACGTGCCACACGTTCACTTTGTGCTGGGAACTGCCACAGACACATCAACCCCCACTTCTCAAGGTACTTGGTTACAGTTCAGGGTACTCGGGCAGGTACTGCACTGCCCTAACCAGGAACCTCCTTCCAAACAGAGGACGAACCAAAGGAGTTCCGTTATTTAACTTACGTGGTCACACTGGGCAAGTTCTGTGTCCAAGAGGGTGGGAACTGCTGGTTTGGAAACGTGTAAGTAGTTATAACCTCCGGGAAGAACACCTCCTGCCAAAAATGAAAATGAGGTTTATTAAGTCATAAGCAATGAAGAAAATAAAGTATTTGTTTGCCCTCCTTCTGCTGTCATCTTTTTCCACTACATAAGGAGCTTTGAGGGCTGTTCTGCCATGAGATGGCACCTGAGGTGAGATGGACCTGCCTGTATTACAGAACAGGGGAGGAAAGTGGGACAAATCCAGTGGGACATACCTTTAACTTTACATCCTTTGTACATGGGGATGAGTCTGTCTGGGCCTTCTGGTGGCTCAGAATGGGGCTGAAGGGTTGGATCAAAGAGACTCAGCATGGAGGCAGCAAGCTCAAAGCCAATCTCTCTGGAGTTGAAGTTGCTGTGTGTCCATTCATCTTTACAGTATCTCCTGGAGAACTTTGTTAGAGGACCTGCAGCCCTGATGCTGACATCATTGGTGCAGAATTCGGCATCAATCACAAGCTTTCCATCAAAAACAAGGCAAGCATCATTGACTGCCTTAAAGGTTTCATAATCCACTGCCCTGTAGGCAAAGCTAAAAAATGCCTAAAAAGAGATATAAATAATTGTAGATTATATTATATATTATTTACTGGCTAATTTCATAAATCAAAACCCACACTTTGTTCTGAATGTTATTTATTTAAAAAAAAAAGAATAGAAAATATAGTATGATTTTATATACACAGATAGATCCTTCTGCTACCAAAATTAAAACAAAGATAGTAGAAAGGAGAATTACCAAACTAGACTCATCTGCTTCTGGTTATTAGATGAGTTTTATTTTAAAAGCTCCAATGTTCACCATATGTGAAACTACTGTGAGTGGCCATGTGTATTTTCTGTTAGTACAAGCACAGGACATAGACCTGAACCCTCTATGAAGTTGGTTGGCTTCTTTCAAATGCTCAAGCCCACCTGAAACCCCAAGGAATAGAAAAGCACAGTGTACTTTGCCTTCAGCAGGATAACTGTGTATTACAAATGTTTTCTCAACTGTTGAGCCTGTTTACCAACAAACTGAGTTACTCTGGCTGCCAGCACAGGGACAGCCAATGAAATGGAAAGATCAGAAATTAGAAATGTCATCCTCATTCCAACTACAGCAGCATAATTTCAGCCAGTGGAAGCTGCAGAGGCCAAGGAGGTTGTGAGAAGTGCAAGAGGACTGAACATTCACAGGAACAGGAAAGCTTCCAGGTTTGTTATTTTGACAGTGTCATAGATTTTGGAAAGCATATCCAAATTTTGTCAGGACTGAAACACCTCTCTAACTACTCCAGACCTGAATCATCTTTGCTTTAGGAGGCAGGCTGACCTGTACCTCCCTAAAGCATGGGACTGCTGTACTCTCTAAGGCCAGGCACTAGGCTGGCTGTCCATCAGATCCACCCAGATCACCCAGGTCAGCCCAGAGGAGGCTGTGTCTGCAGGGAAACTATCTGGTACATTTGGCAGTCAGCTGCTGAGGCTGGTAATGAGCACAGCAGATACCTATTTGGTATGTTTTGTTTTGTGAGACTGAAAAAGGTGGGACTTCCACTCTTTGAAAAGATGGCCTGTACTGTCTCAGGCAACCTTACAGTCCTGGCCCTGAGGTAGGGAATTATCTTGGGACCAGCAGCTACTGAAGTCACAAGCTCATCTTCCCCACAGGAATATTTCAAGGACATTTAAAGAAAATCACCTTAAATCTCTCTTTTGAGTCTCAAAGAAAAAAAGCTAGTGATAATTCCCTCCTTTTGTCTTCTTGTGACACCTGCACAGTGGCTCTCCTGGGACACCAGGAAGCAGATCAGACAGACCCCACCTCCCCCAGAGAGGAGCCCTGTGACCAGCAGTACAGAGCAGGTGGTGCTGGAGCAGCCCTGGAGTGGAACAGATGCACAGGCAAGCACAGCCCTGGACAGGGACCGTGCCTGAGGAGCAGCTTTGAAAGCCAGCACCACCCTCACCTCCACCAGAGCGCCGTGAGAGCAGATGTGGGAGAAGCTACAACTACGAGCAGTGTCCTCAAAGCTGCCTCGTGCCAGGCTGGCAAAACATGGGCCCCAAGCAAGTGTAAAACAAGGGTGCACACTGGACACTGAGGGTTAAAAGGAACAAGAACAACAAGGCTGAGAGATGTTTTGAATAAGACCGTGCTCTGCAAAGGGCACGGATGAAGACTGACCATCACTACAACAGAGTTTGTGAAGCTCCAGAGCCCTCACACAGAGCTTTCCCCATTAGTGCTCTCAGCTTTTAAAATCATTAGATGACAAGTCACAGGTTGCTGTCCCCCATCAAGAAATATTCCTGTACAGGCTGAGGAAAGGGAAGTATGCATTCCCTTGCTGCTTTCATCCTCAATAGCCCAAGACATAACTGTGTCAGGACAAAGCAGCATCCATAATCTGTCCTTCCCTTAGTGCCATCTTAGGGAGGACACAGCTGTGACCTTGGTAAAGGTGTTACCCAGTTGTACCCCCAAAGAGCTTTCCTGGGGACTAAGTAAAGTGTCACATGCTCACAGCTGGCTGGATGAGCCAGCTGGAAGAGAAGGCACAGGAGAGGGAAGCAAAGGGAGTTGGAAATTCTAGCAACACTGGCACAGCAGAGATGCAGCAGCAGAGGAGCCAGAGCCCCTGGGCTTGTTTGTAGATAAACCAAGTGATGAACTATGCACAGCTAAGGGAATTCTGAACATCTAGGAGAGCAAAATCAGGGAAGCTCTGCCCATTAGGGCAAGGGGACCACACAGCCCCATGTTCTGCTGGCTGACAGGCAGGACGGTGTCACCGGAGGGGAGGGGAGGGCTGCAACCTCCAGGCTGGGAGCCATCTGTCAGCCCAGGCAGGAGGGAGGGAGGCTGCTGCTTTAGGGAAAGAGGAGATTTTCTCCTGTTGTTTTTATCCTGCAGGACTCAACAAATTAAGCCCCCAAGAACTGCCAATCAACAGCTGATACTGGCTCAAATCCCAAAAGGCCCAGGGCTGCTGCAGTGCCGATTCCTGCACAGCCTGGTCTCTGGTGAGCACAGCTGCCCTCCTGGCAGAGGCTGCTCTCCCGAGCCTGGCATCCCCTGAGCCCGGCCTCCCAGGCAGCTCAAGCCTTGCAAGGCAGCTGAACTGGTCTTGGAGAATATAAAGCCCCTGACATCACAAGTAATTAAACATCTCCCATCTTAGAGGCTGGAAAAGAGAGATCTTGAGAGGGAAGGACCATGGCTGGAAGAAGAACGAGCAGGGACACAAATGGGCAAGAGAAGCAAAGCCCAAGGCAAGGGAGGTTTAAGGGAACAGCCACATGGACCAGGTGGTGGGGAAAAGAGGGGGGGCTGGTGGGGAGGTGGTGAATGAATACCAAGTTGCAAGAATGAAAACCACATCGAGATATCTGTGGAAGAATGATAAAAATGGAGGAGTTTCAGGGAAAGAAGAGAGATCTTCAAGAGCTGCATATGAGAAGAGTGGGAGAAATGTCACTACTGACACGGAGACCAAAGTCAGGAGACCGCTATGGGTAAAAGTGCTGTGGGAGGTCTTCACCCCCACGATGAAGGGCTCAACTATCCCTATGCTAAAAAGAGAAGGGCTGCAGTGCAGGAGAGCCAGCAGGGACCCCAACACCTGGGGAGCTCTTTGGGAGAGGCACACAGCTTGTCCTTCCCACAGTGACAGCCGCTCCTGCACAAAGGAGTGGGCACACAGCGGGGTGTGCAGGGCAGAACGGCAGCATCCCATGGAGGGAGGTTCTGAAGTGACCATCAGAAGTGCTCGCTCCTGTGGATTAGCCCAGTAAAGGAAAACAGAACAATCCTGACCTTTAGGAACAGCTAAAACTTGTCCCCAGCCTCAGAGCAGAGCCACACCTGTGAGTGTGCCTACACCTAAGATATCAGTACTGGAGCTGAACAGAACTGCAGTCATTGATGTAAAGGGAGAGAAATCTGCTAAAATACATTTCATTAAGTTACATAGTAGGTCTCTCTATGCTAATGTTTTTGGCTTCTACTGTGACTTAATCAAGTGCACATAGACAGGAGTAACTGCACACATTTAAATAAGGAAAGGTTTTCTGGAATTACTTAGAAAATGAATTAAGAGTATTTGTCACTCATCAGCAAACTACTACTTGTGTATCAGGTGACTTAAATACATTTTAATCCAAATCAGTCAGGGCATTAACGATGGGTTTATTTGGATTTTTAGAAAGTCAATCCTTGAGACTAACAAGTGAGCATTCAGTCTCCTAGAGACAATGAGAAACAGATAAATCAGTGAGGGACTACCTAAATGTGATGGCCTTTGTCTGAAGGGGATGCACTGAAAGCACACACTTACTGAGCACTGCAGCTTCAGCGGGGTTGTGGCAGTGGTGAAGGCAGCCCAGGTGATCAGCTCCGGGTCGCTGCCCTCGCCCCACTGTGCCAGGACACTGTCCCCGTGCAGGGCCACGCCAGCCTGTGCCAGGGCCTCCCGGACAGTGCCCTCCACCTCGGCGTCGTGGAGACAGGGAACATCCGAGCTGAGCGGGGGCTGCACGAGGTGGATGCGAGAACCATCAATTCCAAGAGATAAGAGGGTTTCTACTGTGGTGTAAATGTCAATTGTATTCCCATAGACAATGACGTTCCCTAAGAGGAAAAAAAGGGGGGAAAATTTCTAAGACATACAATGAAAACCTTATTAGGATAACTCAGATGATAATAACGTGAAATTGCTCTCTTTGACCCTCTTATTTCTCTGATGCTATGAAGAAAACAATGTTACCTAGCAACAGCAGCTAAGATAATTTAGTAAAGAATCTGTACAAAACATCCCACAAAGTAGGCAAGTACTTAACACAGAAGTATGACATTCATCCTGACCCCATAATTTGAAATTATTTTGATTGAAAAGCCTCTGGGGGGGGGAAAAAAAAAAATCACCATTTTTTTTGTTCTCTCTCCTCAATTTTGCTCATTCAAAGGACTGATGGAGGAGGGAGCAGACAGGAGCAAATTAAATACATGATGCAGAAAAACCCCACAAACTGTGGAAAGGTCAAGTTATAGAAAACAAGCCTTTGTGCCACATGGTCATCAGTGCTGCAGCTTCTTTCTGCCAAAGCCTAATCTCCAGAGAATGGGGCCAGCCCTGCAGACGTACCCTGTCCTGCCACCATGGCAGGCAGAGCTCCGCACCGCTCTCTCGAGGTGCCTCCCTCCCTCACATCACACAGGCTCTGAGCCAGCCAGGCTCCATCCCTCCTCATGCTGGAAGTCAGTAAACTGGACACAGACATGATCAGCTGCTGGGACAGCAGTGTGTGGGTCCTGCTGCTCCTTCTGCAGAAACCACTCCTGAAACCAGCTCCATCTTCCCACGCTGGGCACCCAACCCAACACACACCTCCCACCTGCCACTGCAGAGCCACAGGGCAGGGCCTTGCACCTTCCTGTCCTGAACTGGTGCCACTTCAAAGGGCACAGTCAGAGCTGAGCAGGAATACATGGGGATGGGAGAGTCCTGTTCTGTGTGAGCACAGCAGGACTCTCCAGCCTAACAGCTAAAGCCCTCCTGGTGATAAGGGAGGCAGAGCTGGGGTGCATCGGAGCAGCTGTGTGTTTTATCTCAGGATGGTCTAATATAAAACACACAAGCATTCCTCTGAGCAGGGACTGAAACACACTCCTCTCCTGCCCATTCCAAGCACAGGAGGGCTGAGCCAGGTCTGCCCCATCCCCAAGCTCGGGCCTCGGGGCAGGAACAGTTCTCTACCTGCCTGCCAATGTCCACATCAGCTCCTGCATGCTGGCTGTCTCAGGACAAGGATCTGACCTGCCAGCACGAGGATGCATCAAAAGCACAGTCCTCGTGCTTTAATGTCCCATACCTGGGCAGAGCTGCAACTAACTTGCACATTCATCTCAGCACTGGCATTTATGTCTTGCCACGAGTGACAGCACCCCCTATACATAAATTGTATTATTTACAGGCTAAGCTGATTTCACTGGGACCACATTTTACTGCATGAGACACAGGGCAATACTAAACTGAACATGCACACAGCCCAAGTTCCCAAGAATATTAATGATAAAAATGTTAACAGATGTTCTACCATTCCCCTTTGATTACAAGGTTATTTTATTTGTCCCTATCAGTTTAGCTATTTGTAGCTGCCAAATAAACATCTCTCTTCATAGCTGCCAGAGAACAGAACCACCCCATGAGTACACTGCTCAGAAATTATGGAAAACATGTTTTTACTGTTCACAGCAATGACCAGGGGAACAGAACAATTTTACCTGCAAATGTATCACTTTGAAATCATAAGAAGAAAGATCTTACTAATTCCATAAATATTATACAGAACAAGAGAATTCTGTCCAATATGTTCATCACTGAGCTGACTTTCCAAGCCAGAACCCATTCCATGGCTCGTGCCTGCCAGGACACCTGTCTGCAGGCAGTCCTGACCTCAGGAAAGGTCCAAAAGAGAAGACAGACATAAAACTGATCATTTTTTCCCTGCTGCAGCAAGGTACAATGCAAGAAGCAACGAAGCAGAACTTGGGGTGAAAGACCAGATTTGCTACACTCATTTTCAGTAACTCAACACGCTGAGAGTGCAGGCAAGAAGTGATGTGCAGGTGCTGACAGCCTCATGCTATGTTTACACGCTTTAGATTTGTGAGGAATGAAACACCAGGAGCTGAAGAGGCTACAGTGGCTGGAAAAGGAGGATGAGGAGGGTTTCCCAGAGGCATGGCCCAGCAAAGCTCCATTCTGACTCTGGGGCAAGGCTGGGCTGAGACACATTTGCCATTTGGCAGCACCAGTTCCCTCAGAAGGAAGCTCAGTTTCTGCATTAGACACTGGCACTTAGGAAAATACAAGATCAGATTCAAGCCCCACATTTGTCATGGAAAATTAAAATTCTGTTTTATATGGTAATATTAAATACAACTGCATTAGATCAGGGAAAGCAGTGCTCCTTTACTGACCTCTTGTAAATCAACAATTTACTGCTTCTGCTTATTACAATATTAGTGGCTTTTTAGATGACAGTGCTAGTAGTCTAAGAACTACAGATATTCATTATGGACTGAAATTATGTCCACTGGACAGAGAGCAGTTGCTCAGGATGCTTTTATTATTTAACTACATGAAAATGCATCTGAGTAAACATAATAATCTTTCACTGAAAAAGCAGCCATAAATAAAGATCATTACAGTAGTTTTATCATTTATTACCCGAGTGTCAGCATCCTGCTGCAGAGAAGACTCATTCATTTTCCACAAGTGGAAGCACAAGATTTCGGTGCCCCCAGCATGACCTGAACCTTTGCAGTTTGCAAAAGCTAAAGGAGAAACCCAGTATGAGCTAAAGCATCAGTGGCTTCGGTAGGTGGTTCATGCACTGGAATTTTAATGCGAGAGTATTCCTACAAACACGCTTTTAATAAGGCAGTAAACTATGCTTGGGTATAGAGAAAAAATAATTGCTCCATTTTGGGCCATTAAAGCAGTTTTGTTCCTTCCTTTACTTCCATTCCACTTTTTATTTTCGTGGCAAGTGCAGAGCTAACGGGAGATGGATTTCAGTTAGTCCCCATTCCAGCTGTCCCAGGTTCCATGCATCAGCCAGGTTTCACAGCAAAGCTGCAGGAGCAGCCACGGGGTCAGGGCTCGCCCTGCTCCAGGGCTGGCCACAGCACTTCCCTAAAGGAATGCCACCAGGGTGTGAGCCTGGCACCACACCACATCACTGCCAGTTCTCATTACACTCAGGAGAGAGAAAACACATCTTCAGGACAGTCCTTGGGACAGGAACTCCCCACAGACAGCTTTCCTGCTCTGAACTGTCCTAACTCAGAGCTGGCAGGAGCTGACACAACATGAACTCACTGACTGCCTGCCTCTGTTTCTGCAGTTCAAAGCTGACTGGGAAGCCTGGATGATCCCAGGTATTTTCAACAGCAAACACAGTGGATGAACTAACGAATACATGAGCAGAGTACATGCACCAAGGCTGAGGAAGTACAGGGATGGGGGACGTCTAAACAAATGTCTGATTTTAAGAGTTACAAAGAGAATACCAGGAGATTGCAGTTCTCTGTGAAAATCTGTAACTAGTGCAACTAAATACAGTGCTGACAGAGACTTCCTAATTTAGACCAGTTTTCTTTGTGTTACATCACAAATCTAGGTATTTTTCTATATAACAGAAAAACACATCCACTAATTAAATTATTATTTAATTGGCTAATTAATGACTCCAGTCAGATTTGCATTTAGGACTCATTTTGTTTTATATAATAACTGCAGATAATTAATCTATCTCAAGCCTTTCTTTCCTAGCTAAATATGCTGGGTATCAAAAATGACAACAAATTGTAAATTAATCTGGAAAACAAAGCACAGCAGATGAAAGACTTCGTTAGAATTAATCAGGCACCAATTATACCATGGAATTAAGGAACCACTAAGCCTAGGAAACATTTCTGTAAGTGTGCACACGTTAAAGCCCCCTTACCTCTGGAGCTGACCAGGTTTTCCTGCAGCCAGTGCGCTGCCCGCAAGCAATCCTGGTCATCGTTGAGAGTGAAGTGATTGGAAGGGATTTTCCCCAGGTATCTCTGTGGCCACTCACTCATGACTTGGCTGTCAGTTAGGAGTTTGATATCTGCTCCAGTGGGAGCCAGGGCCTGGGAGGGATGAAATGGTGAGCAAGTGGTTATCTGGCACATACCTTGTAGACATTAAAAGACAATGACACACTCACTTTGAATGCCTCGGGTTGCTGTCCATGCACACCCCAGCCCTCCTTCACACTCAGCAGCAGCAAACACACCCGTGGCCACAGAACACGGATTCCTGCTGGTCTGAGTTCACACACTGTGCATGTATTCCCTGTTTTCTATGGCTTGTGGGTGACCATTCCAAACAGCAGCGCCAGTACAAGTGGAAGCACATGGCAAACACCACAGACTGCACAGTTAACAGCAGAAATACCCCAACACACAGCTGAGGGATCTCTGCAGTTCTCTGACTAACAGACAACTTGAAAAGGAGATTCTTTGTTAGCTCAGACTGCCTCCACTTTTTCTCAGCAAAATCAACTTTCTAAAATAAGAGATTTTGTCCCAGAGAAAGGGGCAAAAACCTGCTTTATGGTTCAAATGTCAGGATTCAGTACCATGTTCACTGTATAATGCTGCTTTACAGTAACAAACTCCACCTGAATCACACAAAGCAAAAAGGGAGTCTCATACAGGACTTGTGCAGCACCAGTGATCCACATCCTGAGCAGTGTTCTCACAGCCAACCACATCAACTGAAATCAGGTTGGATCACATAAAACCAGGCATGGTATCAAAAGACCTTACTCAACAAGAGAATCCTCTAAATCATAACAAATGTTTTAGTAGGCATTGATTTGACTGCTAACCAAATAAGGGACAACTTAAAAAAAGGATGGACTGGAGCTCTGTGTAATAAAACAGAAGCCAGACAATAAAACTAATTCCTTCCTGTCCTTCTGTAGAGCTTAGAAGTGAGAATAGATGATGGGATTTCTTCTCAAAGGCAGGTAAACCCTGACTTTTCACTTGCTTTCTTTATCTTTCTTTCTCCTCCCCTGCAGTTACTGCCCATAAATTATTTTGCAAGTTAGAGTTACCTCCGAACATCTTTTCCTAGGAGCACTTTTTCAGCCCACACTTCAGCTTTTGTTTCATCCCCACTGAACAGTGACCACAGGCTGCTGTTTAAGTGTGGTTCTGCCCTGAGAGATGATCACAAACCCCCCAGCCTGCTGTACACATGCAGACAGACCCTGCTGTGGGCTGAACACCCTCATGTTCATGTGTGGGACATGGCACAGCACTGTACAACCTGTAGACACATGCTGAGATTCATCTCCTGATTTTAAGGGCAAAACGCCGTGCTCACAACTCCTATCCCAAACCAGTCAGCAAGGCAAAGTCCTGCAGCAAGAGGGTTGTGCCAAGCTGCCTGTTTGGTTACACAGCCTGATGGCCCTGTGGGGACACATGAGCCAGAACCAGCCCTGCCCGTGGTGTCCGAGGGGAAGCTGAGCCTCTGGGGTTGGAGTTCAGCTTGATTCCACATCTTACATGCAGCTAAGGGTCTGCTTCAGTCTCAGTGCAAACTCAACTTGTGTGCTACAATACCAAGCAGCATCACAGACATGCCTAGGCATGGTCATCACGTGAGACAAAGCCATTAATTTGATAAGGAATTCTCTCCACTGCCAAAACTAGGTCAAATGGCATTAGACCAGCTGGAGTTAAGTCTCCTGTGGCTGGGGCCACATGTCAACTGGGCCTACTCTCAGCAGGTTTCATGGTCGCAGTGGCAAAAACACCAGCAGCTTTGCTTTGTCCCCAGTCCTGAGCAGTGCCACTGCTGGTGGGGAGTTGTGTCCAACCCCTCCTCCCCCCTGAGCTTGGCTGCGGCACCGACACAGCCCAACACGCTGCACTGAAGGGCTCAAACTGCCCGGAGCTACCCTTGCTAAGGCCTGCTCTGCTGATCCCAGAACACTGTTCACTGGAGGCACTGGGAATGCTGGGCTGGTTTGCACTCTGCACACCACCTCACCTGGTAGTTCTGCCCCGTGCACAGCACTAGGTAGTCGTATGGTACTTTCTTCTCCTCGGAAACAACTACGTATTTGGCAGCACGATTTATGCCAGTCATTTTACCAACTACAACGTTAACCCAGGAACAAAGTGACATCTGTGCATAATCTTCATCATTAAAACAGTGGCTGTGAAGAAAGAATATCTGTAAGTGACATTTCAGCAGCTGACAGCAGGCATTAATTAGACATCTGGTGAGCTCGGCCGCAGCCCTCAGTGGTTCCGCCTGCTCCCTCACTGTGAGTTTGCCACAGTCTATGGCAAAAGACCAGTCATTATCAAGTACTCAGTTACAAATTGTCAACTTTCTGCTGAAACCAAACAATCCCTCCCAGCACTGGGCCATACAACCACATAATTTAAGAACAAAGTCAGAAATATATGCTTTACTCTGCTTTTCCTTTGCAGGCTGATGAGAGGAGGCTTTTGCACCTGCAAAGAAAATACTTTAACGGTCCATTTTTTTCTCCAAGACAAGTCTCTCATTCAGCTTTTTTGCTGCCTTTGCTATTCAGCTTCACCGGTCATGGTTGTGGTGAGACAAATGCAGGGAAGGCATTTTAGCATCTGTGTTCCAAAGTATTAGTCCAAAAAGTTTAAAAATTAATAGAAAGCTATGAAAATTGTTGTGAGAGCTAAAAGGAAAAGGCAGAGGTCTCAAAACTCCTGTTGGTGACCCTTTTACAAATGAACTTCTCCACAATCCAAGAATAACAAATTCTGAGAACATACTAAACTGTTCCTCTACCCCAAACTTCCAAAAGCCTCTAAGATGCAACTGAATTCCTCTGCGACGGTCAGGGTGTGCATAGAGCACACACTGCAAGCACCACTTTCTGCCACAAGCCCAAATGTGATTAATCCAAGGGGCTGGGCCCGTGCTCGAGCGTTTGATGCCCTTCTGTGGCACTGGTGGCCGCAGCAGAGAGCGTGGGCAGAGAGCAGCACTCGGAGCTGTGACCTTGCCATCAGTGCCAGGGTGCACATCCTAACACAGAGCAGCTTGTTACCCACTTCCCAAAGCTGGCATTCAGGATGCCACAGGAACAAACACAGTTGCTTTCATGACCTGGATTGCCAGGCTTTCTGAGGTGCTCTGCATCCTCTGCACCCACAGATACCAGAGGCAAATAAATGAGAACCACTGACAATTCTAAACTGTAATCATGAAGAAATCTATAAATAAGGTGGACATCAAGGACAGGGGAGGGTTTTCAAAAGCACCTTCATAATTGAGGTGCACAGCTCCCAGGAGACTGACACTCCAAAATCACAGGGATGCTTTCAGAAATCATACCCTGCAGAGTTTAATTTTCACTCTTAATCTGCTTTCAGATTTTAACAGCTAAATCTAGTGAGGCAGCTCTGAACCATAACTTTCCTTCAGGCAGGTTGCTTTGTTAGTACAACTGTTTTTTACAGTGCACTTAGGAAAAAGAGTACATGCATTTATGTGAGCATATAACCCCTTCATTTGCTAGATTTGTACTTGAACACACCTCTTTCTACAGTAAAAAAATTAATTCAGGTAACTACTTATAAAAAACTTCTTGGCAGGGCAAAATACCAAATGAGATCAGGTGGTTTTACACAGGTTCCCATCACATCATTTTCACATCTTTGTAGAGATTTCATTTGTAAGGTTCAGCAAGCAGACATGGAGTTGTTTTGTCATTTAAAGAGGCAGCCCTGTAGTGCACTGTTGCTCACTGATGACAAGATTTGGTAAAATACAATGTGCAGGCTCCAAAGAGTCACATAACAAATCTAAATAACTTACACTAAGTTCATTCCCCAACTATTCAGAATAAATGATTCATTTTAATTCCATGCTTCTCAAAGCCCAGAACAGTCATGTTCCTGTCTACAGGGAGGACTTCTAGTCGCTATTCCAAAATAAAAAATAAAGCCATCAAAACAAAATCAGTGTATTTAAGTGAGAATTATGTTCTGCGAATTTTAATGAGGTAACATTTTATCCTATGAAATGGAAGATATCTTACAGTGTTTGACAGTCCCCAGACACAGTCAGGGCTCTCACCATCTTCCCTTCAGCTGCTGTACAGCAGCCCCAGCTCTGGGACCACGCTGTGGCTGGGACTGGGGACAGACTGTCCCAGCCCAGGGACTGGCACACACAGCCCATGAGCAGAACTGATGCAACACAGTTCTGCCAAACCGATCCACAGCAACAATCCAAAAATTTCCCCCTCTACCATCAGTGGGCTCTGCACCTCACCACGTCCTGCTCTGAGTCAGTCACTGATCATTTTACTAATATTAATTCCTGTACATTCTTTGCTTCAGCATTATTTGGAACAAAATCCATGAAAGTTAAAACCCAAGTAAGATTTAAAAAGCAAGCAGATGTCTTCTGTCATTTAACCTGGGATATAAACAACCTAAAAAGCTTTGGAAGGTAGAGACTAGTGGATTGCTGTCCAGAAGTTACTGCTTTGGCACTATTTCCCTCCTCATAGTTCTACCCAGTTCCTCCAGGTGAGTGCATGCTGGACGGACAGACTGGAGCATTTTGGGGCTGTCTATGGATCTAGCTAAAATTTAGGACAGGTTCACAAGAATTACAAGGTGTTATGTTTTCTGCTGGAGCTACAAAAGTGTTTAGATGTGAAGTCAAACCTGTTAATTAAAAATCTTCTACGCTTGGAGCCTGGTGGATCTTTTCCTGGAAGGCCATGAACTGAAATCAAGGTCAGGTTGTTGAACTTCAGACGAGGCCTGTGGAAAGAAAAACAAACAGCCCCATGTGGACCAGAAATTCAGAGGGCACGTCAAAGGAACAGTACAGAACTCCTTGTTCAGGAGGATACAGAAAGCAATTCCTTTGCACAAGCACAAAGTGTTTGGTCATTTTGCTCAGATACAGGTGTCTCTGGATACAAGAAGAACAATTTCCACTGCAGTTTCAGTAACACTGGGGGGGGGGGGACAAGACTAACAGTATGTTGAACTAAATGTGATCTGACATTTAAAAACAAATAAATATTACAAGTGATTAAGCCTTCTAATCTTCAAGGCTTTCTGTAAGTTAAGGATGGACTGATGCAAATGGTACAAAGGAATCAGAATGTTTTTTATCAACCAATGTTAATTTGTTATTCATACATTTAAAAAATATATTCAAACAAAGTTAAAGGTCATACTTAAACCAAGGAATTTCAAGGTTATGGCTGCCCCTCTCAAAATGCATATTAATAGTTTAATTCTGGATTATGGATTATCTGTGGTAAATCTCCATGCATACTCAGGCCGAGCACAAAGTAATAAATAACCTTAATGTAACAAAGTGCATATATTTATACAGATTATGGGCCTGATTCTCATTTAAATTAAGGTCACTCTGCAGAGGTGGGTGTAAATAGAATTTGCTCTTCATTTATGGCCACATTATGCTGGCTGAGTGATACAAAATGGTCTTCATGTAAATGAGAGCGAGGCTGATCCCCGAAGCTGAATGTGGAGTGATGCCATCTGCACACAGGGACTGCTGCGGCGGGGCACGCACAGAGCCTCGACAGGAACCCCCCACACCTACACAGCAGGGCTCCTGGGCAATTAGTGTACCTGGGATTAATTACACAAACACCCCAGACATCCTCCTGCCCTCGCAGCAAGGAGGTTTCCTTTCAGCGTGGAGCCCAAGTCATCTCTGTACACACGGCATGGCCTCTTGCCAACAGGTCTCCAAACCCAGGTGCTACAATAACATTAGGTTTCAATTACATTAACAATATTTAGGATGAAAACATTGCAAGCAAGCATCAGAAACATGACAGAACAAAGGTCCAAGGCAACATAAATGTGCCTCTTTTGCATGACTGCACTATGATGCACTTTATTGATCTGGTCACATACCATTTTCCTCTGCAGATGCTCTACCTCTATTGAGTCCATACACACTCCTCCAGGATTTCTCCAGTCATATGGTATTTGTTCCCTGCTTCCCCATTGAGCGGGAGGCTTCAATTCAGAGCTTTCACTCAGTACGATTTACTAACTAATGATTTACTTCTACCTCAGCGCTCCCATGGCATCCCCATATGCCCCAAACATTAATTCATGTTTCCCATTCATTCATCTCGAAGGCATCAAAATGTTGATTAGCATCTCCTTAGCATACTGGGATGAAATGAGTCATATCTTTGATTCCCACTTTACACTGAGAACAACCCAGGCACAAAGCCCCCTGGATGAGCTACCCCGAGCCGTGCTGGTGCTGGGGGCAGGATGCAGAGCCCCTGGGGCTGGTGCCCGCCCTGCCCGTGCTCCCAGTGCTGCACAGCTACGGGCACAGCTCGGTGCAAACAGCAGTCCTGGCTTCAAACGGAGTACACTGCTTCTGCTGCTGAGTGCCACATTTGTTCAGTCTTTGAGCACAGGCTGGTACTTGGGAAAATGATCAGAATCTTTCAATAAGTAACTGTAGCTGCAATGCCCAACCCCAGGATTTACAACACATTCAGATATCCACAGTGTTCACTAGAGGGGAGCTGAGTGCTCAGCCACGGCTCCTGCCGGGCACAGTCACCACAGGGTGACAGGTTGGGGGACTGGGACCAGCTCACTCTACACCATCCTCCCCTTTCCTCCACAGAGCTTTGTTATTTCTAGGCTAACAGAAGGATGGTTTATTTACTGCAGCTTTTGATTCCTTACTGCTGTCTAAAAGCTCTCAATAACTGAAAAACAACCAAGGCTCTGGAAACAGGTAGTGGGTGTCAGGGGAGGGAATGACTTACACACTGCTAATAAATATAACAATGCCTGACAGGAAACAGGGCAAAGCAGAGGTTCCCATTTGGTGAAAAAGTCTTCAAGTTAAGAGACTGAACCAGTGCAACATTAAACAAGTGCACCTGCATTTTAGAAGCAAATAATTCCAGCAGGGATTCACGTTGCTGTGGATACAGAGGGAAGAACAGCTCAAAGATACTGGTAAAGCAGGGAGGGATTAGAGTATCTAGGGAAATAAGTAAAAGGTGTTGGGTTTCAGTGCACAGTTCTAGAGGCAGGCTACAAAAAAAAAGAGTCAGAACACTCTTGTCCTCAGAATAATACAGGGTTGTCAATTTACTGTGAGCATAATCAAAGGGACAAACAGAAAAGTTTTAGTACAGTATTTACATATATCCTGTTGTTTGTGAATCTGTTAGAATATTCCTTGCTTGTTTTTCTGGATTTTTGCCTGATGTCTTGCTACCTTTTTTTTTCCCTTCTGTGTGCAGAATAACCATGGAGGCTTAGATGGTGGAAACTGCCTGAACAAATAATTTAATCAATTGCTTTCATTAAGCCCCTCATTATCACAATAACTCACATCACTTTTGTTACAAAAAAATAAAGTGCAGTAAAGTAGTCCCCATGAACCTAAACATATCAATTTATTTGAAATCATGCATTTTTTACAATTATTTTTCCAGTAATTTTTAAAATCTAAAATAAAAAAGGGAGACAGAAGATAATGCTTTATCTGGTTCCCAAAATTGGTAACTATGTGCACTGTTCTCCTGTACACATAATCTTTAAAAGATAATATCTGGAATTATAACCTATCCAAAAGTAAACTCCTAATGCCACTTGGATCCTTAGCTTCCCTGTAACACAGTCCTTGTAAAAATCACATCTTGAGATAGTTCTGAAAATGGTAAAACATAGTGTAATTTTAGCACTAAATGCTGAAAGCTGCAACGTGAAAGCCTTGCACTGACAAAACTTCAAAATCAAAGACCTGTCCTGAAACAGAAAAAGGAACCTTGAGATTTTTGTGGGGAGGAAGGAGCCCAGAATGAGAGATGACGATAAAGTCCCAGCAAGCAATACCCTGGTGTGGAAGGCACAGAAACTCAGCGTGCCCAGGTGTCAGTCCCATTGAACAAGGCAGATATAGGCAACAGTTTCCCTTTGCCCCCAAAATATAACCATTTATCCAAAGCAGCACCCCTTTTTGAGGAAACATTTCAAGAACTCAGCAATCAGGAGTTGACTTGGAGAACAGGCTTCACCAAAAGGAAAAGATATTCCAACAGATTTTCCAGCTCCACACAAAACTCCAAATAAAAATGCCCAGCTTAAAGGTTGCTCATACTAATAATCAGCCAGAAACCCCACTCATTGCTGTTCCTGCTCCAGGATAAACACGTTACTCAGCACTCCAGGGTTGCTCTGAGCACCCTTTGCAGGCGGTGTTTCCATGCTGCCTGCACGCTCCCTTTGCTTTGCTGGAGCCTTCAGTCAGCCACAGCAGCAGCCCAAGGGTTTGCTGTTTGTACCAACACCTACCAGAAGTGCCCGTGCTCCAGAACCTCCTCTGAGCACATCAACTGCAGCCCCCAAGCAGCATTCCAGCTTCACTGCTGACCAACAGATGTCCAGCTACAAGTTATCCCTCTTTAATTACAAGTAAATAAAGATTACCCAGTTCTGTTGGATCAATCTTAGGAAAAAGTGTTAAGATTGTGAATGAATTTGCATCATGAAAGAAAGGACAACAGCAAAGTATTTACACCAGGACACTTGTCCCTGAAAGGGTCAAGGAGGGGCTTTCCACACATCCGTGTGTTTTCCAACCTGTGTCCACGACTGTCCCTCCCATGCCCAGCGACACATGGAGGACACACCAACTGAACCAAAGAGAAGGGAGCCTCCTGGGCAGCAGCTCCCATGGGATTGCCACTCCCGAGCCCAGGGCACGGGGAAGCCACTGCTTACTTCAGTGGGAGAAGTCACACCTTCTCCTTCCCCAGAACACCAATTCCAAGACAGGTCACAGCACTGGGAAATTCACCACCCTCTTTCATTTCAGAAAACACTCTAAATCCTTCAGAACAGAGAGATTAAAAGAAAAATGTTTGTGTCTGATTTTGATTTTTAAAAAACTCCAGATGCAATTTATTTAAAAACAAGAGTCACTTTTTAAAATGACACCTCAGCACAATATTTCATCATGTCCTAGTTACTTCCTCCTGGTATCAAAACAACATGCTTCCTTCAAAAAGTTACATGTTTGATGGAACAGCACTTTTTATTGTTGTTTTTTTCAGGCACTTCCCACCAGGTTTCTTGGTGATGAATTTTACCAGATGCTGTCATCCAAGGAAGAGGAGCCTATAAGCCCAGGCCACGAAAGCCACCACTGTCACCACTTTTGACATCCTAGCAAAAATCCATTAAAAAAGCTAAAGAATATTTCCTTCACCCTTTGACTAACACCCTTCAAGGATGCTGGGAGTGCTTCTCTCCACCCCACCTCCTCAATATTATTATCCCACTAAACCCAAACACAGCCCTGTACCAGTCACTTGAAAGACAATTAACTCTCTTCCCAGCCAAAACCAGGGCAATACTGTGTCAAAGCTGTTCCTCTCCGGTTAAATTTGTCTTCTCCTGCTAAATTATATCCATTTATCCTCTCCCTCTTCCCCCTTTAAGGGATCAGTCCTAAATTCCCTTCCATGGGGTTATTTTACTGCTTGTCTCTCTCATCCTCTGCACTGACCCTTTTCCTAGAGAATATAACTAAACACATCAGCAACTCTGACTCTGCTACCTTCCAATTCTTTTATTAATCCCTCCTTTTTTAGGCAGCTTTATAGCACCCCACAATCTTGATTTCTCCCTGTTACCAAACATGTCTTTCCAGTTTCTTCTTTCAAACTTCTATCCATCTCACAACTCATGTCTCTGAAACATCTCAGCCTCCTCTGTGGTTGTCACTGCTTTTATCCTTCCAGCCACCTTTCACTGCCCAGCAACTGGTTTTGTTTTCCTCACCTGTGTCATCTTTTCCTATCCTTTTTTGCAACGTTCTTCTTCCACTGATTGTGGCTCTACAGTGTAATTCAGTTGAGCCTTTTTTCCTTTGTTAGACTAATCCTTTTCTGCACTTTTCTTCTCAACCCATACTGACCTTGGCAATTTTACCACTAAGCTCTTCTCCCTCCTTTCCCCACCTTGTTACATTTTCTCCCAAGCCTCTGACAAGCTGCCACCAGGCTTTGAGTGTGCTGATCTCACTCAAATGCAGCACTTACCAGCAGACTTTTAACACCACACCACCAAGGGCCAACTACCTGTTTATTCACATATTTGCTTATTTCTTTCCTTAGTCCAACATCACTTCAGGCTCAAACATGAACTGCCTTAACACTCTGCACTGAGCAGTACTGTGAGCACACAGTCAACTTTTGTAGCACACTACAGACCATGTGAGGACTCATCTGACAGAGCTACACATTTCTTAGGAGGCTCTTCCAAAAACTTAGAGGATCCTGTCAAGATCTGTGGCATTTCTAGGATCTAGCCTATTAAAATCAATGTGGCCAAGTCCTTACAGTATGAATTGCTCAGAACAGGGAAACATAAAGAGCTCTTTCCTTGGCCCATGCAAAATACATGGCTAATCAGGCCCATCCATATCCTTGCACGGGGTCATTCACAGCTACGGAGTTCACGAGGGCAGCCCTACCATCCCAAACCTAAGGTAGCTTTGAGTCTGCCCAAATCAAAGTACCATCCAACCACTGCTTCAGTGAGAGCGCTTCCTTCCTAAAATTTCAATTTTCATTCCACAAGTGTTCCAGCATTTCATCCTGTTCAAAAAGGGCAATTATTTTTCTAGACAGAAAATGAGGGTTATCTGATGATGGCCTTGGTAGTTACAGTCTCTCACTGTTTAATTGCCTGGCAGAGTCCAAATCACAGTTTAGAGGCATCATCTCCATTTTCCACAAATATAGGTACCATAAATTGGGCAGTAAAACTACAGCGTGGTTGAAATTTTGCTGGTTTGCCTACTGCTGGGTGAGTGCTTCAGTGAATAACAGTGCAAATTCCAGCTTGTTAATTGGACACTTTTAACATTATTGGCCAATCCCCCACGTTAAAACTATGGTGGCAGGGGTGCTATGGCTGCCAGTTTTCCAGATTACTGCAGGAGAGGAGTATTTTGACTCTGTGATGTTGCCTGATGCAGATCTGGCAATACTACCTTCACAGAGATGACAGAGCATGCACCCCAGAAACACCTCCTGACATCAGACAGACTGTCCTTGAATCTGAAGGGCTTGAGGTTAGTCCCAGCTGATGCCCAAGGACCCCACATGCTCCTCCTCCAAGCAGGAGCACACATAACTTGAAGTTGTATATTCTGAGGCGGCACCACCACGGTGCCAGGTCCTCCTGCCAGAAAGCTGGCAGCCCAGGAAGGACAGGGACACATCTGGGCCAAAATTCCCAACCCCAACCATGTGTCCATGGCAGGTGCAGTGCAGGGCTCACAGCACCCAGCACTGGCAGCTCAGTGGGCACAGCTGCCTCGCTCACCGGGCAGCTCCACCAGCCACAGCTCCAGTCACGGGCTGCCCAGCTCCTCAGCAGGGCACTGGGATGCCCTGCAGACCTCCAGATCCTTCCTGGGACAGCGATCCAGAAAAAGAACCTCAACACTTCCACTCAATAAGCATTCAGAAAACCAAGCCGGTCCCTTCAATTAGTGACCTCCATTTGTCACCACTCTGCTCATCACAGTACACAAACATGCACACACAAACAGGAACCAAATCCACACTGATCACTAGCGGGAAGGATCACATCTTAATCAGACAATTCATTTTTTTTCTCCACTGCAGCAGCCTGAACAGCCTGCTGTGCTTCCAAACCAACCCACAGGCAGCCTACAGACTGCTCTGGGAGCTGAGGGGTTACACCCCCTCTGTCACTTGAGGAGAGAGTTGGAGAACCTAAATGCAGTGTTTGCACTTGCTTCTGTATTTGCTCTGAACCACATTGATCAGAGGTACCAGGTTACAAAGCTCATGGTGCTCATGTCCCACTGAGTCACCAGGAGGGGATGACAGATCCAAACCAGCATTCTATAAACCCCTTGTGACTCACTCCAAATTTGAGCAGGCTTTGTATGAGAAAACTACTATTGCCAAGATCAGCTTTAACAAGCAACAGGAAGTTACAACTGTTCAAATATAAATAGTAACACGAAAAAATTTACAAATACTTAAAAATTTCAAGTGTGAAAGGAAAGTTTGGGCTCCGAGAAATGTTTGCATATGTTTAAGGGGCACGTACTTCAAGTGGAAATCATCTCATTTAAAACTTCAGACAGCCTGGAAAGCCAGACTGTAACTATAAAATAAGCCCACATTGATGCTAATTGAGCCTCGCTTTCTGGCAGAGGCTGCTAGGAAGGCTGATCCTGACCCACATCCTCTCCCCTCATTTACGTCTGGTATCAGTCACTGCCATTGTTCATTGTGATCCCGACTGCGCAACAAGGCCAGCTATGACCCATCTGATTTATCTCTGTCACAGCTTGAGCTCTGTTCACCAGGAATGATGGAAGGCAACAGTGTCTGAGGGATGCAGGCCCGGCAACACTGAGCACATGGCCTGGCTTTGCCTTGGTATGAAGAAAAGGCAGAGGGAAGCACACGTGTATCAGTTCATGTGGCAAAGACAAATAGTACAAAACAATGGGGATCACTAACCCATTCATTACATGTTAGCCCTGTGATCAGCAAGTAAGCACTAACTATTTAATTAGTCAACTAATTAGTGACAGGCAACATGGAAGGCTTCAGATGTTCCCAGACAAATGCAAAGATAAAAAGCCTAATTAACCAGCAAGCATTATGCTAACTACTGCCAAACAGGCCAGATGTGCAGGATATTGTGCACCCCGGTGCTGCCAGATATGGCAGTGGTAGCTGCTCTGTTGGGAACCCTGTTCAGACCCTGCCCTTTCAGAGCTGATCCTGGGTACCCTGAACTCCTCCTGCAGAGAAAAACTCAGATTTACTGTGCTGGACTCTGATTCTACCCTAAGAATAAAGTTCAGGGTTTTGACAAAAGTTACTTTAATCCCTCTGGTTTTTAAACACAGTAGTTATTTTAATGCACCCGTATGGAGAGGGAAATGGATTTCACAACAACTTCATATGAAATATTGTGATCTGAGCCACCATTCATTTATGGCTATTTTATGTAGCATGCTATGTATATTCCAGCATCTGCAGAGAGTAAGTCATTGTTTACACCAGGGGTTGGATTAAGGAGTTTTTCAAAATCATGGATTAAGAAGGGTTTTCCCTATAATCAGAACACAATAGTGCTTTCCACAGCTATATGCAAAGAGGTGGATAAAAGCCAGTTGGTTCCCTGCACTGGAACCAGTGACAAGATACTGCTGGGAGTAAGCTCTGCATTCCTGCAGCCCAACTTCCACCCTGGCAGCTGGGGCACACGGGTTCACAGGCTGCTCCAGGAACCAGCCCCTGGAACAACCTGGAAACGCTGGGGTTTGCAATCCTATGTTCTTCTGGCCTAATGCTGCTGCCATGCCCATCACTCAAACTAGCAAAGGAAAAAAAAACCAAACAAGGAAACCTCCACACCTGTACCTCCCAAACACTGGCTGGTCAGCACGAGAGAGGCCAGGCTCTGCTCTCCCTACTGACTCCACCAGTCACCTGGCTTTCCAATAAAATCCATGTGCACTGCCAAGAAAAGCAGCAGTACAGCTAAAAACATGTCTGCATATGACTACATTCCAAGAAAAAAAAATTAAAAAAATCAGGAAATACTTATTTGAATGGTGAAACCTGAAAAGTGGTATCACCTGCACTGCCCCAGCACTGGATGGAGAACACGGAAGCAATTCCCCAGGGCTCAGAGCACCCCAGGATTAGGAGGAAGCTCCCTGGACTCACAAGCTACTCCACACACCTGTTTGCAGCATTCCTGCAGGGCCCTGTGAAGTGAAGGACTCCAGTGGGTGCCCCAGTGTTCTGTCCCCTGGGACTGCTTCCCAAGGCTCCAGAAGCAGAGCCAGAGAGCGGGGCAGAGGTCTGGGAGGTCCAGCTGCCAGCACACACTGCCCTGAGCAGCACGGAGGATTCCAAAGCTCATCTGGGGTCCAGGTGGGTGTGCACAGTGCCACAGCTGCTCCATGGCACTGCCCCAGGAGTGCTGTGCCCTGGGATGTGCTGCCCACAGCACAGTAGGAACAGGAGCCATCCCAACACAGGGGAGCAGAGCTCACTCTTACGTTTTTTTATTAAGCAGAGAAATAACCCTATTTCCTCAGTCTCAAAGAAGTTGAAAACATTTGCAAGATCAAGTTCTAATAACTGCCATGTCGGTAAGTGAATTACATTTGTGTGTTTCCATGGTGACTGATAATGTAAAATAATTAAGTATGAAGAACAACAACGAGAAAATAACTTCCTCTTTTTAAGGATTAGGGCTCACAAATTGATTCAATCCAGCTATTTTTAGTGCACGTAACCTTCGCAGGGAATATTAGAAAATTATGAGCAAATTAAACTAAACTGCTTTAAAAGGCCTTCACATTGATCAGAAGGCTATTTGCTGCTGATGTGAAAATTAAAAAATAATCTTTCCTAAATTTATACCTCTATTAATATAAACTCAGTGCACTCAGTCGCTCCTGGAGCAGCACCCCACGGCTCAGGCAGGAGCTCAGCTGTGCAGCACTGCAGACAAGCTCTCTGCTACACACAAGGGGGATGTGTCCTGCAGGAACTCTGCTAGAGTTGGGATCACACTAAACTCCTGCCTGGAAAGCCTTGGCTGAGACATTCTGAGGGCAACACCTGTAAAGGCCTGTTCACTACAGACTCAGCTGCTGGCTGACACACCTGGAGCACAAACACACCTTGGTTTCCCTCACAGTGTTTGAAAGCACAGCAATAAACAGCACAGGGTGAGTAGTAAGAAAGAGGTTAAAAGCTCTGAAGTGCATCTTTAACTGAATTCAGGGCGGAACTGAAAGCCTAAAAGGAGGATGAGAGGAAGTGATTTACCCCAAGATAGGATGCTTTACAGGAAAAGTCAGGAACATAATAAAGAGCAAGAAGCAGGAATTTTTTCTGCACTGCTCCAGCAGTACAACATCTATAAAGCACTTCAACTTATTCTTCTCTTGACATACTGATTTCATTTTCATTTGTGATGTTATCAGTGGTTGTTGTAGAAATACAAATTCCTGGCTTAACTGAAAAAAAGGCAGAATTTTTCATTCTCTGCCCCCCCATTAAAGCACCAGACTCCCCCAGCTCCTGTAGCATTTTGTCATAAAAATCATGTTCAGGATTTGAATTTCATATTCATTTCTGCAAGTGTTTCAAGACATCTCTAGTATGTGTGAATAAACTGCAGAAAACACTGACTGCATCAAAGAAACTGCATTTTCACAGTCTGACTTCCCAATAAGCCCCTGAAACTGCTGTGGAGGAGGTACTGGCACAGGAGCTGCAACAGTGAAACATCAGAGAGGGCACCCTGTCCTCACTTTGGGAAGGCTGTGAAACAGCAGACCTCACCCACCAGCTTTCCCTGCCTTAGACAGGGAAAGGTATAAAAACAGCTGCATACTCCCCTTCTCCACAAGTTTATACAGTTATTTACTCCAATTTGGATAATTCCAGATAACCACAGCAATTCTATTTGCAGTTTTACTGCTGAAAAAATGCTTTAGTGCATGCTGCCAGCACATGCTCCAGGTGGGGTCACTGACAGAGTGGTGTCCTCTGCCAGACCTTTCCCACACTCACACCCAGGTCTGCAGCAAACTGGCAGAACTGACAGGAATTACAACTGTGATTCCTGAGCAATCCCAAACATCACAAACCTCATCAGAATCAAAGGAATCAAAAGGTGTCATGAGAATCAAAACATCACAGCGAGACAACTCAACAAGCTCACGTGGCACATTTCTGCACAGCTCTGAAAACATGGCATCATCACAAGGGAAGGCAAGGAGGGATCCAAGCAGCAATTTGGGATCCCACTGGGCACAACTGGCTTTAAAGGTCAACACTGCTTTGGAGAACACATGAAGGGCTACTGACTTCCACCCCTAACAATCTGGTGTAAGAACAACATCCAAGGAGACTGACTTTAAGTGCTTCCCATTCTCATTGTCAGTGTGCCTCCACCCTGAGGATCTCTGGGTGACCCGGAGTAGCTTGGCAGCCTTGGAGCCCCAGAGGAAGCCAGGGTGCCAGCACACACCTCTCTGCAGCTACAGGTGCTCAGACCTGTAACTTGTCTCAGCAAATGCTCTGATACAGACTCAAGGCACACTTCACATGGAAGAAACAAGCCCCTTCATATAGAAGGGACACAAGTTCCTTCATACAAAAAGGAACACATTCTTCTCAGTAAAGGAAACAAAATTAAAAACTTACCAAAAAATCAGTGTTTCCAAAAAAGAGATTCCAACATCGGATGCACCAACCACCACAATTCTAGTGTTGATAGACACTTTAGATTCCAGCACCAGTTTTCGATTTGTGAGGTTCAAAGAAAAACTCAACTGTAAAAACATATGGAACATGACACAGAAATGCATTAAAAAAGCAGCCAAAGCCTGCTAAGAAGCATTAAACTCACAGTGATGTGCTACCTTGCATTCACACCAAACTTTTTATGGCTCACTGACATGACTAATAGCATGATTTTTCTGTGCACAGCACCAGATAAGTTATACAGAAATGCTGAAATACATGCATGTTTAATAGGTCACAGAAAATTAGCAGAGCTGAATGATCTGGCTTCTCTTGAGCAAGATACTCTGGAGCCCTCATAGGAGAGGACAAAACACCACCTATGCTATCACTCACTGCATTTAGCAAACACCTGGAGAACATGCATTTCTATACTGCTAAGGCCATTTTTATGCCCTCTAGAGCAGTTTTCACTCATGCTGGTTTATTTATGGAAATGGTTTCACTCAAATTAACTAGAAACTTATATTTTGAGTGTCTGTGTGTGTTGAATTGAAAACTCCCAAAATTATCCTTCTCTTTTCTTGAAATACAGAGCAGCCACCCAGAAAGCCAGGCTGTCACATGCATAAGCAAGTACCTCATTGCCACCGGGATCAATACTCCAGTCACAAAATCTTACTATAGCATTTGTAATTACTAATCTCAGTTTCCATACTACTTAATGCACACCCTGGCTATACAGGCAACAGACCCCATGTGTTGTTTTTTCCCTCCATGTGTCTCTAAGTCTCTCTACCTAACAGAGATTCTCAAAATCAATATGCAAGAAAGAGCCAAGAGGTAACATTGCATTTGACAATTTTTTTTCTGCCCTGAACTATATTTAGCTTTTGAATTTCTGATGGAAGGCAGGGAAATACTTCCCATCTCACAGTACAACACACTGCATTTTTCTGATTGCTCTGGGGTGCCTACATTCCCATTTCATAGAATGCATAAGTGCAGAGTCATAAATGCACTGGGAAGGCCAATGCAAAATGGAGCCACTTCTGATGTTTGTCAGACACTTCTCCTATAAATTCCTACTGTGGCACTTAGGCAGGAAGCAATCCAAGGCTTCTAACAGGTTTTCCTCTACTACAAATAGGAGGCAGAGGGTTAATGATATTAAGCCCTCTGAATTCCTCCTATGAAATTACAGTAGAAATATATTCTCTATATATTAGTTGACAGTAATTCAATAGATGGAGAGTGTTTTATTTTAAAGCTATGGTAATTACATGTGCCTTCTCAAGAAGTATGTGGCACACTGAGATCCCCAGGAGATCTTTTATGCCATGTCTCTGCACTGGTGGAGCCCCACAGCTGAGGTTTCAGCACAGCCCCACAGCACAGAAGGAGGAAAACTGTCTGGAGAATGACTAGTGCTGTCCTTAAGGAAAGATTATGGACCAATGCCTTGCCAACTGGCATCACTGCGTAGCAAGCCATTTAGAATGTGGCAAAACTAAATGTTGCCTTTGGTCAGACAACATTATTTTTTACTGCCAGATAGATGTTCTTCAGGTTGCAGTTCACCATAGTGCAACGAGGACATCCAGTGGTGAGCCACATTCATCTCAGGGACTGTACTGCCCTAGGAAAATTCCAGAAGATATCTTAAAAAGTATACCAGCCCATGGTGGCTGCTTAGCAGAGGTCAGCTGTGTGCCAGCCAGCACACGCTGCAGTGAAGAATGCCTGGGCTTGCCAGGGAGAAGCACAGAACCACCCTCGTGCTCCTATCAGAGTTACACGGGACAGCAGCAAGTGCACAGAGAAGCCAAACAGTTCCATCCACAGCCAGTGCTTTTGTACGTGGTTAAACACTCCTTACAGCAGGATCTGCCACTAAAAGGATTTGGGTCACAAGTTAGAATATACCTATAATAGTTCCACATTTCAGAAAATGAAAAAACCTTTCATAGTCCACTGAAAATTGCTGGGAGAAGCTTTAGGAAATAAGAAGAACTGATGCCAAGTACTACAGACATCCCCCACTGCTTAAAATAAAACCATGTTCTTTGTAACAAACTAAATGGTCATGCCCCAACCACATGTGATGTAGCCCTGCCAATGCTGACACTGGAGCTCTCCTGGTCCCACAAACAGGTGTGGAAGACAGGGTGCTTCAGGCTCTACTCCTGCCATTCCCATTCCCTGGGTCAGCAGACAGGAACTCTGACAGGCTGGGCTCTGCTGCACACACAGGGTCACAACTTCGTAGGAAAGCATGGTCTTCTGGGGGAAAACAATTAGTGATGTTTCTGTTGAAATGTGACTTTTAATAAATTAATAAGTGGTAAAAAACCACAATGAGAAACTACTTGTAACACACCTAATCCCCAAAAGTAGGTAGGGATGCCAGCAGCTGACAGGACAAACCCAACAGGCCTCGTGGCAATGCCAAGGTCAAACATCATCTACTGCTGCTCTGTGCTGGTGGCTCACGTTAATGTATTCCAGCAACCAAACACAGAGCAGGAATACAATTTCCCTGGGAAGAGTTGTATCTAATTTACGAAATGGTTTCTGTATCAATGACACAAAGGCAGCGTTTGAGCAGAATATAACCCGTGGTGCTCCCCACACAATGGCCCCAGCACCAACAGCTGTCATGCTCCAGAAATCACCTTTCCACAGCTAAGTACACTAAAGGGCCCCAGGGAGTGAGGAATTAGGTGGATTGGTCCCATAATACCACCTATTTTAACAAAGTGTCAGGACAAATGGCTACATATGTTCCCCAGAGGGGTAATCAGACATCATAACTGATAGGTCAATAGCAAACCAACTTGTTTATTTTGTATCCAATCTATTAAATAAACCAGCAATCATTAACTAATGCACGGCATAAAGCACTAATTGCCATTGGTAGAAGAGGCCTATGTAGCTCAGAAAAGAGAATTTTCTTTGGTTCTCAAAGAGATTATTTAGGGTGCCTGGCACCCCTGCCCCCCCACTGCTCCCACCCTGAGGCAGAGGGACAGTGGAGCTGGCAGTGGTGGCCCTTAGGCACCAAACCACAGGGATATTCCTGCACACAGCCAGCCAGTGTCATCACTCAGGGGCCTTCAAACCATCCCTCATTAAAACACTGCTGCACTTCCCCGAGCACTCCACTGACAACCACACCCTGCACTGCCTGAGGGCTCTCACTGATGGTCTCACAGCACAACGTGTGCCAGAGCAGGATCAATTTATGGCATCCCAAACTCACACATCCTTCTACTCCAAGTAACCAATGGAAAAAAGAGACAAAGTACTGCTCAGGTTTCAGCAGACTCACTTGCATGCATTATTTCCTTTGCCCTTTCCAACCATGCACAGCTTCATGCCCAGCTCTCCTATCCAGTTTGCACATGCCCTGGGAACAGATTCAGGGTACACTTACTCAACAACATTGTGCTGGTGGTACAAACTCACATCCAGAATATTTTGTAGCTCCTCTTTTAGTTCTGTTTTTAAAACACTGGACCCTGAGCTATTTGTAGGTTTTCTAAATATATTTATTAGTTTTTCTACAACAGGTCAGGGTTTATAGCAAATATTACCTTCATTCTAACAGAAAAAATGGAAACAGAGCGCCCAAAACTGAAAAAAAACAAGTTAGACAAAGGATTTCAGCTGTGACACAAGAGAGCAGTGCTGTGTTCTGAACTGGGCATTGATAAATGTACCCCAGTAACACATCACTGCTGTGTCAGAGAGCTGGCACACTGCTTGCTGGGACTCCTCATGCAAAGGCTCCATAACACTGCAGAGTCACAAAATCATTCAGGCTGGAAAACACCCCTTATATCAGAGTCCAGCTGTTAAACTTAGACTTGACTTAATGACACCGTGAGGACTTGTGCCTTGCCCAGCCAAACACACAGAAGAGTTGGCTACAGGTTTAGTGTGCTGAAGTGGCCCAAATTCAGGACTGCTCAGGGTACTACATGGCAAACTCAGGGCTGGCTCATCTGTTATGTACTCAGCATCTTCACAGATCCCTCACTACCACAGGGAGTAACAAGGAACCACTGGGAGGGGCCCTCCCTGCCCTATCCTGCAGGATTCTGTGTCTGCCGACAATGCTTTTGTTTTAATTCAGCATTTGTTACTGAGAAACCTGAGTGATAGCTACTGCTGTAGAGGATTGATGTGATTTGAACTGTTACTGTAAAAACCATCAGAAGGAGTGAAAACAATTAGCAAACCTGTTCCTAGAGCAGTGCTGAGCTCAGCAACAGTGACTGGCAAACAAGAAGGTGAGCAAACAGAGCTATTTTAATTTCAAGCTCCATTTGAACCACAAGTTAAAAAAAGAAAAATCAATGTTTACCAAGGAGATATGAACAACTCATTGGAAAATGCATGCTTTTTCAACCTGCATTAGGAATTGTTTTCTAAATACTAGCTACATTCCAAAAAGCCTCATTAGAAATGTCTGCAAACATGTTTTCAAAAGCTGTTTCCAAGCATTTACAGACTGCCACAAACACCAGAAACAGAAGGAAAAGAGACCTGAAAGAGCAACAGTGATGAAGAGTGTAGCCTTAATTATTTTGTCATCTTTGCCAAAGAATCCTTTGGGAACTGTGGCATAGGCAGGTAACACCTCACCTTTACAGAATATTTTTCATCTACAGACCTCCAAGACCTTTATAAAATGAAGTCAATATTATTACACCAATCTTGTACAAGTAAATGCTGATCTTCAACTTCTAGAAGAACAGTATCTATACAGGCAATCCTATGTCCAACCCCATGAGTCCCTACAAAAACAGGGATTTCCCCTGTAACTCCAACTAGCAGCAAAGGAGAGCAGAGCACAGACACAGTTATTTCTTTTCCTTGCAGAACCACTGTTACCATGGTAGAAGCTGCTCTTTTTCCCTTTGAGCACTGACATTTGGCTCCCCAGCCCAGAGAGGGCTGGGCAGTTCCCACTCACAAAAATCCCACAATTGCTTGCTGCCCTGCTTCAAAGGCCAGAGAAATGAACTCTGAATGGTGCCACTGTCAGGGGGCTCAGTTCTTCCCCTTCTGGCCGGGGAAGAGAAGAACAGAGAGGGGACACTGAGCCCACCTGCAGAGGCACCTACCCCAACACACACCCTGCTCACCAGCACCCGAGCTGCCAGGGAGAGGGCAGCAGCACCTCTGCCCACCCCACCTTCTGCACACACACACTCATGGCAACACAGGCGGCAATTCTCAATATACTGGACTATTCACTGAAAAATTTAAAATATGTGTAAAATTAAAAGCTTAAAAAAATAAAATGTAAAAAACCCGTATTTCATACTGAAAATAATGAACACCAGGTAAATAATGGTACAGGGATATGAAGGGAGGTTGATTTGTGGGTTACTACAGAGTCCTGTTTGCATGACAGCAGCTGTGGTTCTCCATTTTATAATAGCAAACATTACCTTTCTGTGAAAAAAATATCTGTGCCCTCCCTACAAGCTGGAATTATCAAAGTCAATCTAACAAAATGCTTTGAAAAAGCTTTAAACCAAGTCTGACCTGTTTTTAAGCAGAAATGCCTATTTCAGTTTGCAGCAAATATCATTAACACCTGTACAGCACTGACACCACGCTTTCAAAACAAAGATAGGTCATCTTACTTTTAATTTCACACATGCACATAAGTGGTAAACATTCCTGTTAATGATGCCATCTGGTGCCTCCCATAGCGGTGTGATACTCTGCCTTCCAAACAAGATGTAATGGCAGCACCACACAAGCCCCACTGACATTTACAGTAAGGAAATTTGTTATCAGCCTCAGTTCAGAACGCCTGTTTGTGTGCCTACTGGTGCTATAAAATCATCACCTTCACCAGCCAAGGGGAAGAACAATAAATAATGGATTTTTATCCATGTACGTACCACAAAAGCATTAAAAATTCATTACTCAGGCACAAGAGCATCTTAAGCAACAGTTACTGCTTTAAAAATTAATATTCCTCTCCTGGTTAAGTGAAAACTATCCACACCCAGCCTTTGTTTGTGATCCCAATACATCCACACACAAATTGTAACGTGTAGGAACTCTGCTGTTTTAACTTTGATACATGAGCCTCGATATTTAAAACACAGGGAATTCTCTTGCTCATCATCCCTAGGCTCTCTCTATTTATTCTTTTTCAACAATAGGTCTCTACTAAGATAACAAAGAAACCAAACCCTCAAAAACCTTTTATATTTTAGCCACGTTCAGTACATTCCAGTGCCTCAAACTGCATACATACAGAACTGAAACTGCCAAAATAACCCCCCTTATTGCGACAGCTGTTCTCCCCGGCAAGGACATGCTTTGCTTTAGAGCAGACAGTGAGAGGGTCAGACAGCACTGACTGCTCTCCCTGAGCCCTCTGAGCTATGCTGGGCACTGCTATTCCAGAGGGTAGCTGGGGAGAAGGCACCTCCAGCAGCAAGGCTGGCAGTTGCTGTGGCCATGGGGGCAGAGCAGGGTGGGGAATGGACAGTGCCCAGGGGGGGCACTCTGGGTGGGTAGATGCACACCCTAAAGCAGATGCTCTGGAGCTGCACGGTGCTCATGTCTGTCCCTGACCACCTTCCTGACACACCTATTCAGACACATAAGGAGACAGACCCTTGTTCCACTCTCAACAAGAGCTTTGCTTGCTCAGAACAGACTGTTCTGTGGTGCACAGCCACCCCCCACGCTTTAAAATCCCCGTACTTCAACTCCCTGTTTTTATTACCTCTGAATTGCAAGTGAGCTATAATTTTCAAGGTGCACACTCTGGACTAGCTGGGATTTGACAGTGAGGTGGTGTTAACTGTCAGTCCATCAGTTCTGAGTCCTTTCTCTGCCTGCACAGGTCAGGGTAGTGGCTTGTGCTCAATCTGGACTGGTGATGCTCCATTATTTCAGAAAGCAGCGCTAAGGCAGCTGCAGTCAGGTATGTCCCAACTACAGAGAGACCAACAAGCAAAGAGTTCAGGCAACTGCTAAGAAGCTGGCCTAGACATGAGAAAGTAGAAGCCACAGAGAGTGAAGTACCCCAAGAGTTTGTTGGGGGAGACACCAGTTTTCTATAAAATGGATCTATATGAGCATTTGTATTTTCCTTTTAAAACAAGCTGCCCCAAAAGGCAAAAATTTTGTCGAGCCTGAGAATGTTTTAGATTTTTTCCCCTGTTTTACCTGATAGTTAATTTCTATTTTTAGAAAACATGGTAAACATATTCTGTTTTATTAAAGTCCTGCAACTTTATAACAGACATAAAAAGCTCCCAGGATAGAGAATGAGTCAGGATGATTCTTACACTCACAACTCATTTGAGCACATACACATGAACATACACTACAATGGAACAAGTTCTAAAGTGAATCTAAAAGCAACAACACACAGTTCAAAAACATCCTATAAGCATTTTCTCTCATTTTATTGTTTTAATTAATATTTTAAATTCTCTCAGGCCATCTATTCGTAGCACTTGCCATAAGCATGAGCATGGAATCACACAAACACACAAATACCTGCACACTGCACTGAAAACTGTTGGGTTCACAGTGCCCTGTATTCCAGTTCCTTCTTGAACCTCACACTAACATCTACCATTGCTTCTGAGGTTAAGCTTCAATTTTTCCCAGAAAAACAGGAGAACTCCCTGCTGTGCAGACACTCTCCCTAAGAGATGGACATCTATCCTGTCCTCCAGCAATACCCAACTCCTGAACAAGTTTCAGGGGACAGGCTCAGAGCGCTCCAAGCTGGGCTGAGCACCCAACTCCAGCTCTTTGCCTGACCCTCCTGCATTCACCACTTCTTCTTCTGATATGAAGATTTCCTGTAGTGCCCCTGGAATACCACTCAAAATATATGAAATTAACTGAGAAAGGGTTGGTATTTTTCATTGGGTTTGGGAGGGGTTTTTTCCAAAATAAATTTATACTACACTTCATGGACTTCTGCAACTGTTCCATCTTTTTACGAGCTAGAGCAGAACAACCAATTCTAAACTGCACAATGAAACCCGACAGCCTGAATGCAGCCATGAAATAAAAATATAATAAACCCAATAGCATGAATAATAATGAAAGGGCAAAAACAAGGAAATAATTCAACAGATGTGTGACATTTTTGTTCTTCATTGTGGATCAGTTATTCTTGTTAATTATATCACCTATTCTTCCCTTAACATTGATAATTACATGAAGCAGATGGAGAACAGAATGCTCCCAGATGGTGAGAAAGCAAACAAGTTTACAAATTGTTTATTTATGAAGAAATCATTAAAAATTATTTAATTATCTATAGTTTTCTACTCCATCAATAATGACATACACTGTAAAGGCCAGCAGCACTTTATAAGGTATTCACGATTCTGTTGTAACCAACTGGTTTTTAATGTAACATGACTGAAATGACTGACAGATGTGCAAACCACAATAATAATCTAATCTGTTTTAACACTGGGGGAATTAAGAGCTTGAGTCTTTGGATCTTCTGCCAATTGGCGCTTCAGCACTGGTTGCTGATTCAGAACACAAAAATCAGAGATTTCCTTTTGCTTTGGAACAGCTGTATGAAGCGTTGGATCTAATGAGCAGGCAGGAGCTGTGTCAGGTCTGTGCCCTGAACCCCAGAGTGCAGCAAATGAAATTCTGAGCTAAGATATGGCACCTCTGCTACACCTGCTGCTCAGCAGGTATCCCCAAGTCCAGGCACTTCCAGGACTGGATGTGAATTCCATGGGTAGCATCTGTGCCATTCCAGAGGACTGCAGTGGGAGACAGCAAGTGTAATGGCCAGGGCTCCCTCTGCACACTCACGGAGATCCTGAGCCACCAGTGGCCCACAGAGACCCACACACAGACCGGGAGCTGTGCTCGGACACCACATGGCTGAGCTGCTCAGCCACAAGCTGTTACTGGGGAAAAACACATTCTGCAGCTAGAACAGGAGAGCAAGAGCTCAAAAACGGCTGGAACAAGAGGAAGGCAGCTGAAAAAGCAGTAGATGAGAGGCAGATGTTGATGGCTCAATATCAAGGGGCATCTTGTGGGTATCAAAGCAAGAATATCACTACAATTATCTCCATTACAAGCAACAGATACTCAAGCAATCAATTAGGGCAGGCAGTCAATGAAAATCCTACATTTCTGAACTGCCTTGTATTTACAATCTTTATCTTGTAGTTCACATGACAAAGGCTGCCACCATTGCAGAGCTCTCCAAAGCAGCAATTACAGCAATAACCTGTCCTCCAGCTCTCAGGAGCAAAACGGGCACTGGTTCACATCTGGAAGAGGTGCTTTCAAATAGGAGAGGGCAAAGCCCCCTCAGCTCAAACCAGCTTGATGAGCTGGCATGGGTGTGTGATAAAGAAATGAGGAACAGTCTCCACTGCCAGGAATCTCTGTGTGCCCAGATCTCAACATCCTGCAAGATCCTGCCCCAATCTTCTTTAAAACCACCAAAACAAAGATGATAGGAGAAAGTGTATCCTTACTACTATGCAGGTGCTGGCTTCAGACATCTTCCCACCAATTCCTACTCAAGACTCTTTGCTTTCCACCTTTCTTCTCTAAGTTTCCCTTAAAACATTGCTTTCCCATGTCCCTTTTCCCTCACTTGCTAGCCTGTTAGCATGTTCTACAACCAAAATACATTTGACCTAGTCTCACAGTACTTTTTAAGGTGACAATTCCCAGCCTTTCCAATCTGCAGAGCAATCATATTTATCTCCTCGCTGGGACACATTGCTCTTTGTCCCACAGATTGCACCTTGCTGTTTACAGAGGGCCTTTTGAATCATTACAAAAAGGCAGAAAGATAGTAACTTCATGCCTATTGAGATCTGGTTATATTAATGTACGAAATACACCTCGGTTCATTTGTAACTTCACTGCAGGATTTGGCAGGGCAGTGCAAGGTTATTGATGGGGATCAATCTTCCTTGACAAGGCTCTGAGCAGAGAGAGGGCAGGTGCCTTATGCCTGGCTGCTCCCCGAGCCACAGACCAGCTCCTTCCTGCTGTGAGTACCCCCTGGGCTGGGGCAGGCTATTCCTTATGCTACAAAGCTTCCCAACATACAGTGGCCAAAGGTCACTTCAGTCACTCGACACAAGAGTCAATTTAACTTCATGTGGTTTCAGATTCTCGGTATTTCAGAAAAGTCAGCAGCAGTAGCAGATGAGCTTTATCCTCAAGTTACCACCCAGCACTCAGCCCCAGATGTCCATTCTGATAGAGCACAGTCTGTCAGAAATCCATAATTCATGCTGGGCCAGATGCATGGATACTTACACAGCGACAGCCTTTAGGTAGGGATTTTTGTCAGAAAAGGTTTTAATGAAAATCTCACATTATTAAATAGAAATTCAACTTCTGAGATTTTAAACAATTATGTCACTACCTACAACTTGCAGAAAACCTCAGGAAGAACCTGGGAACAGAGAAGACAACATATTTGCAAATCTTTCAGACACAGGAAGTCTGAGATTTTCCAGCTCCAATGAAAATGCTAAGATGAGTTCTTTTAGTAAGAGAGCAACAGCTCACTTTAAAGATAAAATAAAAAGTAGTTTAAAGAAAAGCATCAGACAGTTCATTCTGCAGAGAAGAGAAAGGCAGGGATGTGCATGTGGAGGGAAGACTGTTCAAAGCCAAACTCAACAGCCTCAGCCATCTTTTGGATTTTGCTTTGCCAACTGCTGCCTAATTAAGTTTTGGGTGCCAAAACCTACTGACTAACTGAGAAAAGGACAGCACTAAAAATATTATATGGGAACCCATCTCAGCCAACTGGAGGTTAGTACAGACATAAAGCTCCCTAATTATGTTTCTCCATGAAATTACAGCTACCTACAGAGAGTATCTATCACTAATGGTGTTTTCCCTAACATTTTAGCTTCACTGGTTACTCTTTTGAGGAATCATCTACACATCAAATTTTAGTTACTTAAAAATGTAAGAGAATCAGGTCTAAGTGATTTAACAGATGAAACTTTAAGAGACTTTTCATTTAGAACCTCCAGACTGCAACAGTTCTACAGAAATAAGAATTTTTGGTAGCAAAATCATTTTCCTTTGCTGTTAAATCAACTTTGTGTTTTGAAGTGTTCTTTGAGGGTTGGTCTCCTGCATGGAAGAAACCTGACTTCAGCACTGAAAAATAAAAGTGAAGCAATTTCTGCAGACAGAGTCAGGAGCACGGCACTGTCTTTCTTCCATTTGCTGAGCACAACCCCAAAATAAACTTAGCAGGAAGAAGGGCTGAACAGCAAGGCAGAGCATCTCCCACGTGCTGGGAGTTTGACTGTACCCTCATGACAAGGTGCTGCTCCAGTGCAAGCCCAGAGTGCAGCAGAGTCCTGCCCAGTGGCCGCAGAGTGCCGGGTGTGCCAGCCCAGCCCAGCGGCAGAGCGGGCACTGGGAGGACTGGGAGGTCCGGACAGCCCGGCCGTGTAATTAAGGAGCAGCCCATCACCACTGGGCCGGTAATGCCATCCCATCTGCCAAACCCTGCACGAGCTGGCACCGTGCCCCCTGCCTGCTGCTGCTTCTGTCACCCACCTGATCCTTGGAGAGCTGCTCTGACGGAGCGTTCATGCCAAGCTCTTGCAGAGGATAGACAATCTGTCGTCTGGGCCGCACGGGAGCCATGTAATGAAGGGCAGATGTCAGGGAATGGGCACAGGGGCTCTGGAGCTGAAAGACAGCGATCCATATTTCAGCAGAGAGGATGTCAGAACAGGGCAGCACAGATGTCTGCGGCACGGCTCTGCAAGCACACAATTCTTAGCTCTGTTGGCTAAATCTGAGACAAAAATCAGCAAATAAACAAACATACTCAGAGCAGAGGAATGAATTGCAGATAATTCCTGACACTAATGAAGATAATTATGAGAGTAATTACATTACTATCTCTGTGGGAATGACAGATAAACAAGTGGTTTGGTTTATGGGATTTTTCAGCACAAGTATTTTCCCCAGGAGGATATTTTTCTCCATAGTGATCATGAATCAGCTTGATTTGACCTCATTAAGCCATGTTATCTGCTCACTACTAACCTTTGCCTGCTTGGCAAAGAACAGTGATGAATTTATATAGAAATTCTATACTGACTGAAATGTCTAGTTCATCCAAGTGATAAATGTTAATAAACCAGCAGAAATTTGCAGTGAACAAAACCCTAATGCTCATGTGAGCAGCCTGGATCGTTAGAAATAGCTGTATCTGTCTATTACAGCATGACTAGCTCTGGCATAATTTACAACATGAAAGGGAAAAAGAAATAAGAGAATTACAAGAAATACAGAATGAACATTAATGCAAACTAAGTTACACTCAAGTGCCATTCAATCCACAAATATTAAAGAAACTTGATGTTACTATGTTGAAAACTGAGTAAAACATCCCATTTACCACTTATTAGAGCAATGACAAGCTAAAGTAATTTAGAGGAACTCTAGCCAGGAAATAGGCCAAACTGCAATCATTAGTAAGGCTTAACTTTTTTCATCCATCCACTGCCATTGAACTGCATTTCTGTAAGTGCCTCTTCAGAACCTCAGAACCTAATGCTACATGGGGACATAGGTTCCACAAGGGAACACTTAACACAATTCCAGAGGTGCACAGGAAAACACATCCTTCTGCAAATGTATCCAGGTCTAACCTGGCAAAATTCCTACAGGAGAACCGGTGGTGATTTCAAAACCCCCCAAGTCCCCAAGGACAGAATCCATCTCAGTTACCATCTAAAGCCCAGGTGCTCAGAGCAGCCAGCCATGCAGAGCCCCTGAGCTGCAGGGGCAGTTCTGTCTGTCCTGAGACAGGCAGGGATGACTGGGGGATGAACTGCCCTCGGGACACGCCCTGTGTTTGCAGCAGTGCTGGCAGGAGCCCGGCTGACCAGCCTGGGCCAGATGGGAACTCTAGATGGCTACACAGGCTTGCAAGTTTTACCTTGTGTTCCCTTCTTTGAGACCAATGACACAGCACATGTGAGTATTTCTGAAAGAATCTTTGGGTTTGCTTCCACATATTCCATTCTCCTCAGAAATGGATTTTCTCTGTTAGGAGAGATCAAGTTCTTATGGCTCTCCTGTGACACTTGCAGAAACACAAGTCCCATTTTCAAAGCCAGTGAGGTGCCTGAGTCCCACTGACTTTTGGTGAAAGAGTCTAGAGCACCTAAATCGCTTTTGAAGAGTTTTTAAGCCACCAGTATGTGTTTAGGATTATCCTTTGCATTTACTCAGGGTACATTATCCTCATGCTAGCCAAAGAGTCAAGGCCAAGGACACTTCCAATCTCTGTTCCCCCAGAAGCTTGCTCAAGACACTGGTGAGTCTGGACTCACATGTCACAGACCAGCCCCACTAGGTGACAGCTGTGCCCACAAGTGCAGATTATGTCAGGCAAGAAGAACAAAGCGGTTTGCTGCAGGTTGCCACAAAAACTCCTGTTTGCAGTCATTCACAGAAGCAAAGAAAAAAATAAAGTGAGCAAAGGCAGCAATATTTAACACAAGAAACAAATTATTTTCTCCTTACCTTGCCTTCCACATACTGTGGATAAACAGGATAGTAAAGAGCAGATTTGTGTGCCAAGCGAAGAATCTCCTTTAGAAAGTGTTTTGTATAGCGATGAAATACAGGATTTAAGACAAAGTGGCAAAGATGTCCATGTTCTTCTTGCTGGTGGCAATTAAAATGAATAAAATCTTCAATGTTGTAACGTGATCGAACATACTCGATGTCCTGGAAAGCGAAACAGTTGGGAATCAGCAGTGATCAGCAGCTACCCTGGCAGGATTTTAGCAAGGGCCAGTCCTATCAATTAAGGAACATTTGAACACTGACATCAAATGCCTTTGTTCTCAATTAAATTTCATTGTATCAAAACTTATTCTTGCAGCTTGTCTGCCCTCATTTGCAACGGATGCAGAGCTGACCCCTTCCCACCAAGGTCTGACAGATTTTGCTGAGTTCAAGAAAGAGAAGCCCAGACTGCCCTCTCACCCAATTCCAGCTGAAAAAGGGAACTCTGGAGGGAGTTGTGCAAGAAATACCCTCCAACAAGCTGATTTTTGCAAGTTTATACACTCAATATATCCTCTTATCTCAACGCTCTTAATTAAATTAAGAGCTATTTTGGAAAATGACTGAATACTCTATTTTGAAAACTGAGCATTAGAGCTGCTGAACAATCTAAAATCACCTTTTCAGTACTAGCAGAATGCCACACAGGTAACCTTAGAGAATGTTTACTTTTCAATAATAATGTGCAACATGCTTTTTTGTACTCCATTAGAGCATATGCTGTCCTTTGTTTTATAGTGTGTGATTCACAATCATTCAATCTACTGTTGGAAAAAACATTGCAGAAGTAAATCTAGAAGAACTACTGCTTTTTACAGCACATGTGGCTTATTGAGTTGGAAATTAGGGGAGAAATTAGTGATTAAACATATTTAGAGGCAGAATGGCCTTGCACTAGAGCACCAAAAGAGTGCAGGAGGCAAACTTCCACAACACATCAGCAACTTCTTGCAAATAACAGGATGATTTCTATATCTGTGTGCCAGTCATGTGAGAGAAGGGGAGCAACACACTGTACATAGTCAGGACAGAGAGACAGGGAGTTTCTAGAAGCAGTATTTTTACAGACACTGTTAGGCACAGAGAGTGGCAAGCACAAAACTCAGCCTTTAGTGTGAAGGCCAAGTGACAGCGCTCATGGAACACAAACAGAATTTACCATTTCATCCCTAATGACAGAAACACCGACAATTTGATCCAAAACTTCTGCTACAAAAGCCTGTACTGGCATCCCATCCTGCAAGGCAAAAGCAACAGGTACACGTGTGATTTCAGCAGAAGCCTTTGAACAGTAGCAGTCACAGTTGAAACCACTCTCCTCCCAGTGCACCACCCCAGTTAAACCAGTGTGCTCCCCACGAGGGGCACTGTTTGAGCAGTGTATATGGCTGGACTCTGGACACACAGACCTTTCCCACACTGAAGTTTCAGTTTGGATCTAACTGCTACAGGAGTGCTACGAACTCAGTCACTACAGTCTGGGTTCAGTCCTGATCTTAGGAAAGATTTGTACCCATGTTTGCAACAAATACTTACAGGATCCCTGCGAGCCTGAGTGAATATCTTGCAGTCATTCCATATCCTTTCACTCAAGCTAAGGGTTTCAACAAGTGTTTTGACACCAAGCAGGTCATTGGTTGTTGCCCTTCTTACATTAAATGACCTAAAAAGGAGAATTAAGGTTCACTATGACAAAGTAAAGACAATTGCCAGGCTTAAGACAACATGCCCTCCACAAGAACCTCCCACATCTTGCAGAAGTTGAAACTGCTTGCTAAATGACTGTTGTTCCAAATGCAGACATTAACCTATTGCATGGTAAGAGAAGATATCACAGAGCATCTGCTTGAGACAGCTCCAGAATCCTACTTTATCTGCTATTAAACACTCAGTTTTTGTGCACCTACAGCCCTATGTCATATGGCAAATGATGACCTATAACCACAGGTATCACCTGCCTTCATGTAAGAGCTGGCAGAAAAGGGAGGCAGAGAACCTTAAAGTCAACGTGGAATCTGTAACTACACACTGCTGCACATGGGGAAAGGAGAACAACAGAGAAAGGCAAGTAAAAGAAAAAAGGGAAGAGAAAGATAAAACAGCCAGCTGTCATCCTTGGAAATGGTACACAAGGCAGGAACACGAATTTCCCCAAGAACAAATTACTAACATTTGTGTTCGGCCCTGGTTCTCCAAACAGTAGCACAAGGATAAATTTCCATGACTGAAATGCCTCTGAAAAGCACAGAGTGCCAATTAATAATCACAGAGCAGCGACACAGTATCAGAATGCCTATGCAATGTGTGCATGTTAGCCACAGACAGCAATGGCCTGGCACTTAGCTCCTTTATACAGTGAGGAAACATCTTCCCACCCAACTAATGAGCAGCGAAATTCCCTTCACAGTGGCAGTCCACAGCAGCTGAGAAACTCTCCCACTGCCTGTTAAAGGCAGTGACCCTTCCTGGTTACACAGAGCTGGTGTAATAAACACTTGTAGAGTGCTGTTTGAGGGACTGAACTACAGCTTCACTTCCAAAACTGAAGTTCTTTCACCAACAGTTAAAAACTTGAAATTCACACAGTATAATTTTCATTCCCGTTCTTTTTGCCTCCAATTAAAAGCAGGTGTGCCATTCTTCAGCCTCAGTCCCACTCACATGGAGATGGATCCTCTGGAACAGGTTTAATGAACAGCACTGGTACTTCAAAAAACCCAAACCTACTAAGTATCTGGTGTGTTCTGGGAAGTTTCACAGCTCAATCCATTGACCATTTCTGAGTGCTCAAAAACATACACTTGATTACTAAATTGCAAACTAATCCTGAACCAAGCAAGCATCAGCTTAGCTTCCCCAGTTTCTAACGCATGTCCACCATTAACTGCAAGCCCAAACACATGAGGAGGATGATGGGCAGCAGGACCAGCACCACAGCTCACCCTGCAGCCCCTGAGCAGGCCCCTCCCGAGCCCAGCCCACAAGCTTTGCTCCCCACCCATGCCCAGGGAAGGCAGTTGTGCCAATAAGGAACTACATCTTTAACGTGACAAAAACATGCAAAAAGGTGAAACTGTTCTTGTTTTCTTTTTAAATAAACACTGCTCCACTGTGAGCACGAAATAGGAAGAAGGGCTACCCAAGATCTGTACTCATTTCTCTCCCAGCAATGAATTAACTCATTCTACATGCCCAAGTCCTTTGACTGCTCAGAGACCAGGGCACTATTATGCTTTTTAGTGAAAATTGAGGGAAAGTATCCATTAGGCATCTCAGCCTATACCTTGTCATCTGTTATTTTTTTCCTCTTTCACTGTTAAGTAGCAGACTCACACTTCCATTTGCTCCACTCTTGCTTTTTGTGTACTTAACACTTTTTTTTATTCCTTTTACAATCTGTACTAATCAGGAGCTCATTTTGTGTCTGTGCCTCTTGTGACTTTGCCCTTTCACATCCTCATATTCCCATCTTCTTACCCCGTTTTTCTTTTAATCCATTTTCTGTGACTCTCTTTTCACTCACATGCTTTTGAAAGCCATTGGTGCAAGTACAATATATTCATCTTTTACTTTCTCAGATTTCACTTATTTCCAAGAGAGTATGTGCTGCTGAACCCTGTGGGTTTTGTTCTCCAGAAACTTTCCAAAAGCATCATCTGGGCTCTTCCAAAGCCCTTCTGATCCTGAACCTCAATGAACAGCTATTTTTCCTTACTATCCTGCACAGCTGCAGGGGGATTTGGAAAATGCTACTAATGATCCTATTTTGTTTTCATGGAAGGGTTGGTGTCATTTGGAATACGCACAGTTTAATCGGAATTGTGAGGGTTTTTTGAAAAACCTCCATAACCAGTTTAATTTTGATCAAAATCACAGGAGGACATATGACTCCCAACCCTACTGGTGTATTACTGAGCAGCTGTGCCTGAGACTACCAGGAATTACTCCAGTGGCTTTCTCTCCAGCCAGCTGGATTCTTACACAGGACCCAGAAGCCCAATTTCATCCCAGGGTAAAAAGCTTCTGCACAGGTCCAAGAGTAGCTGGCCAGGTCCTGCATGAGCTATTTGTGTACCACCGAAGATGATCAAGTATGCAATTAAACCAGGAGTATTTCTCTGAAACCACACAGTATTTAGCTACATTAAGACACAAAGAAAGAGAAAGTCTCCAACTGTGCCACAATTTAAGCTTGGTGTTTGGGCCAGGATACGTGTGATATACACACAGAGCTTTGGAAAACTCACTCCACATAACAGAAGTCACAGCAAGAAAGGTTTGCTGCCCCAGTTCACCAGTATCTCTGCCTACAGAAGCAGTCAGAGAGTCACAGACACTGAAGGCATGAAATAAGTGATGCAACACTAAAGTAAGAGAGAAGTGTTATAAAACAGGTACTCAGTGAGGTTACTGCTGTGTTCTGCATGTTCCAGAAACATGCACTGCAGTTCCCTTAAGAGCCATAGCATGTTTCCAAGAATTAAATCTATGCCAGGCTATCAGGTATCAATGCCACACAGCCTGACCCATATCCCAGAGGTCAAACAACACTGTGTTCCTCTACTGGCCTTGGCCCACAACACAGGAACTCCAAGGAGCTGCTGGTCTGCAACAGCATTCCTCTTACTGACCTGAGCACTGTACATACAAATTTTAAAGGAATCCTCTTGCTGAACTTTGGTTTTACTTAAAGGAAACTATATACAGTGCTGCCATCAGAAGACTGCTTGCTTTCACACTTGTAATTACCTCAGTTTTGTTTCATTAAAAAATTCATGTCAGTTACTACTTCATTTCACTACAAACAAATATAATATGTTCATGTGCTATCTCATATAGTGCTGTGGAGATGCAGCTGACTGGGCCTGGCATGCACCCCAGGACAGGCAGCAAAGACAGCTGCACTACTGCTACTGCAGACTGAGGTATTTAGCTCTGCTCCCCATTGCTTCAGGCACAGTTCTGTGCCATTCAAGAAGCTTCCATTTTTACAAGATGTTCTGTCATACCTTGCAGAACCACCAGGTTGGGTTGGGACAGCAAAGGCACACCCCTGTGGTGTCAGGCTGCCTGGTGCAAGTCTATCCCCCAGCATTCAGAGCCCAGCAGTGCTGTCCCCAGGCACACACTCACGTGAGCAATCCCGCACGGTGCAACACGTACAGCTCACGGCCCAGGCTGGACGTACAGAAAGGGACAGCTCGAGCAAAACTCTGCAGCAGGGGGAACTCCAGCACATGATGGGGCACCAGGATGACACAGAAGTCTCTGTCCTGAAAAAGATTTGCAGGCAGTAAAGAAAGGCTCTCAGTGATCTGTGTAAGCTTTACACAAACCCCCCTGACTAGAGCAGACAGACAACACTGACCATGGGGCTTACACTGCACACTCCCCCCAGCACTGCTCTGCCTGGACAGCACAAAGGAACTGATGGGCTCACAGAAGTGGGTCTTTTAGCCCCTATAGTGGAGACTCATTAACTGATATTCTGATATTCCCTAGCAGTCCCCTTTTTCCATTTCCCCTCCTTCCCCCACTTTTCTTCCTCAGTAGAGTATTTCAGCTGGAAGGGACTTACAATGACCCTCTGGTCCAACTGCCTAGCAGGAACATTATCTCCCTGCCCACATCTATCTTTTCCCTTTAAAGATCCTTTTTTCTACCTTACTTTCCTTCTGCAGCACAACCTCAGGACAATGTGTCTGCCTGGGATCCCTTGGTGGACAAGTGCAGCACATGCCCCAGTCCTGCACAGCCAGTGTGCAGGCACAGCTTGGTTTGCACTGCAGGCAGAGCAGACTAGGAACACCAGTCTGTATGGGCACAGCCACGTCCAGCCTGTCCCAAAGCTGTCACTGCTGGTGTCCATACACACACAGACACTGCATTGGCAGTCCATGCAATTGTCCAGAGAGCTGTGCTGTAAAGGCTGCAGAGGTGCAAACCAACGCAGGAGTCTCCATCAAATGCTCTCTGAGGAAGAAGAGTATCCTTAGGAGATAAATCTGCCTGCCACAAATAACTGTCCATTACTGCTCAAGTGCTCCCTTCCACCAGTGTCTGAATTCACAGCAATGCTGTTCAGTCCACAGGCAAATACTATGGAGCTCCCTAATACCACTTTTATAGGCTTTAACTCCACCTAATATCATTTTCCCTGATTTTATTTTTAATTTAGGTACAGTCTGGATCTATACATGTTTTTAAAGGAGTTTGAAGCATTTCTTTTCTAAACTGGCATTTCTGAGAGGTCCCTACAGAACAAACTAGGAAAACTATTTACAAGGACATGGAGAGACAGAACAAGGGTGAATGGCTTCAAACAGACAGAGTAGGTTTAAATCAGATATTAAGAAAAAATTCTCAGCTGTGAGGGTGGGGAGGCCCTGGCACAGGTTGCCCAGAGAAGCTGTGGCTGCCCCATCCCTGGAAGAGTCCAAGGCCACATTGGACAGGGCTTGGAGCAACCTGGGATAGTGGAAGGTGCCCCTGCCCATGGCAGGGGTGTGGAAAGAGATGGTCTTTAAAGTCCTTTGCAAACCAAACCGTTTTGGGATTCTATGATAGACAAAGGACTTTGGCATTCAATCCATAGAGTCCAGAAGTAGCCAAGGAGAGGAGTAACTCAGCCCAGGGTAACCAGGCACAGCACACTCCCATGGGCACTGACTCCCAAACCCTCTGGTTGCCAACTGCACTGCTGTCCCACCACCCACGCACACAAGCCTTATAGAACCTCGATTATACTCACTGGGAAAACCTCAAAAGCATAATGCAAAAAATCCAGTGACCTGCAACCAAGAGCAGACATTGGTCAATAAAGCACAGATCAGTCAGAGCCTATACATAGTGATATTTACAGCCCTGTAAGTGCAGGAACATTTATTCACAGCTAATCAGACAGTCCTGAGCAATCATCAATAAGCAACTACTGACGTGCATGCTGCACAGCAATTTGTGACTTCTAGTACTTAAAGCACCACTATTAACGAGAATAACCAGAAGGTTTGACATCATACCAAAACAAGAGGCTCTTCACTGAAAGAGGAAAAAAAAAAAACAAAACATTGGCTCTCATCCTGTTGACTCCAAGCTTTTCAGAAGCCATTCCTGGACTGTCACAGCAGCACTGGTATATAGCAAACACTGAGGTTACAACAGTAGTTGTTCTATTCCATAATAGCCAGAGTAGCAAGAGCTCTGTGACTTTCCACTCAGGAAAACCTGTCAGATGTGCTTTAGCAGACTAACAGGAACATCAATACTTTGAATTGTTTTTGAACACTTCTTTCCACTTCTCACCTACTGACTTAGAGTAATCCCACTCTCTTCTCCATGGTAACAGCAAATTGTGACATTTCAGTTTAAAACTCCATGAGAGTGAGAAACTAGCAAATCCTTCCTGTTTCTCCCATGCATAAGGATATCAAACAGCTCTAAGCCCAAAGTTAAGATGAAGCTTTATAAAATAGTTTCCCATTGTAAAAATCTATCTTTTGAAGAAGTTCACTATAGATACATTACCTAAAACCACTGGTAAATCCCTTCCCCAAGACCTCTAAGTTCCCTTTTATTACCTCAATAATCTAACTGAAAAGAGAAAATTTCTAATTACAATATCTATGTTTGAATGAAAACTTAAAACAAAGCTGTAAGGACAGATCAGGATGGGGGTATTCTATATTCACCCATATAAACATCTTTAAAACTAGTTAATAGAATAGCTAAGCAGGGGAAAAGAAAACGCCACTGCAATGTAGTTTTCTCTCTCTGGTACCCAATACCTTCTTGGGAGCAAGGACCACAAGAATGGAGGTGTAGGACTTCTCAGGGGGCTTAGAAAGGTATTAAATATCTGCAGATAAACCAGCAGTTCAGTTCCTTCACATTTCACTGTCAGTGCACTAACAAACCACATAACAGCTCTGCATTTAGGAGATGGAAACATTCAGCAGCTTTGCTGGATAACAATTCCCCAGGAGCAAACTTCCCTCAGGGCTAAGATGCAATCACACCTACACTTCAACTCAACTGCTATTTCTGGGCCCATGCTCTGCAGGGCCAGCAGGAGCTCCCTTGGGACAAGATTCCAAGCTGCAGTCAGGATGACTTCCTGCCCTCCTTTACACATACTTGCTTTGCTAATGCTTCTTGTACAAACAGGTGGACCAAGCAAAGGCAAGCCAGGGAAGCATACAAGCAAAACATCTGAAAACAGATCTACAGATTCCTCAGTTGTGAGGAGAGGATCTGCCTGACTTAATCTTAGGAGAAGTGCTCAGACAGGAATGTTATCTCCTCTAGATACCCATCTTGGAATCCACACTGTTCCAGAGACGTCTCCAGGGAAAAGAGACTGGGATCACAGCATTGAATGATAAATGCAGCGAGAAAGGTCTTGAACAGAAACAATGGTAGACACAAAGTACAGAGTGTCAGAAGGGAGCAAAAAAAGGGACAGATCCTTATCCTAAGCAGGATACTATGGGCAGAGAACTTGAGAAGTCTACAGAGATTATGTCTTGACATAGGTCTCCATCACAGCTTTGAACTGCTATTTCAGTATAATGGAGCCATTCCAGAGCAAATACCTCACCTCAGTGTATTATATTAGAATATAGCTATTTTATTTTTCAGTAATTATCCTGCTTGAATTTTATTTTACACTAGATTGTCCATAAATTAACTGTTCTGGAACAGCCTTTCTGCAGTGTAATTGTTCTATTGCACATTCATTGATCAGTGTTTTCTTCAGTACAGCACAGACTTCTAGCACTCCATTTCTCTCCAAACTAGTTCCTAACCAACTCAAGCTATATTACTGGGTGTATCACTTGGGAAATATGCACCAAGGTCATGTGTTTGCTTTGCTAACTTCAGATGTTTGCATTTGCAGCAGACTCAGAGTTCAATCCCCTTGGGTAGGTTCCCTCCTTAGTAAAAAAAAAAGCTTAAGAAATAGAATTAGTTTTCAAGGAATTCTCCTTTTTATTCTTAAACAGGCTTACTCCTAAACTTGCTTTAAGCCAGAGAAGTTCAGAAGTTGTCAGTCACCAATGACTACTACTACAAGCAGAAAGATGTTTTTCAGACAGCACTACAGATGCCCAACTCATCTTCTATGAAATCTTTACACCTGATACTCCTGATACCTGGTGTCTGCAGACATGACATGGATCTGAAAGCATGGAAGACCCTGGGTGTGCTCAACTGTTTTGTCTACTTATTGTAAGTATGTTTTATCTGCCTTTATATGATCTCTAAAAAGAGCAGGGCTCATTTATGATCAGGACAAAGTTCCTGAAGAAGCTTCTGCTGATTTGATTGAATATAGGTTTGCTTTACAAGTGTACAGAGAAATTTGGGAAATAAGTGTCTATACCCCATTTACAGCCTTGTTCTAATCCACCAGGATCTAAGAGTCCAAGGTCAGCATCAATGATCTTAAAAGAAAAACCCTTTGTTCCCCACTGTAGCAGATCCTAGAATATGGAATCAATTCCTCTCAGTGATGGGAGGCTGAGTGTTTAGAATGACTTGCAGAGCAAAAACCAGCTTTATTGCCCCATCCAGGGAGATGTCTAGTACTGTGACATTTGGCTCCTCTCCCAGCTAGTCAGCTTTGGATTAGTGTTTCTTCAGGGAAGGAGACGCCTTCTTCCATAACTTCAACAAACATTTTTTTCCAACAAAAAAATGCATCCCCTCACTTTTTGTCCCCACAGGCCTATCAGAGATGAGAAGTTGCAGCTGGAGGCTGAGAAGTTATTACTGAAGGGGAAAGAAACAGACAGAAACAGGGGTCAGAAGAACTCCCACCCAACTGCAGCAGGTGCTGTCCCTTTCTGGTTTGCTCTAAAGATGTAACCTGGCAAGGGGTCATCGGCAGGATAACAGGCTGTTCATGCTCACCTGGTTTCATAGGCCTCATCAATACATAACAGACGGATACAGAAGGCATTGGAAGCTCCTCTGTACACTGGACGCAAAGCTCCTTCCTCCTCAGTTTCAAAGGGACGTGTCTCTGAGGCTTTCAAAGCTCTGGTGCTGCCATCATCCAATGGCAGCTCAGCCTGGGAAACAGCGGTGGCCTCGTCTTCCTGCAACAGGAGCAAAGCAGAATTACAACTTTTCAGAAGGTATTTTCATTATTTAAGGCCCCCGTGCTGTCTCTCCCCTCAGGGACCCTCTATTCCCACCCCTGTGCTGCCTGGCTGCTCAAGAGGAACTGGATGGGAAAGTTCACCCAAGCACTAACTGTGCCCACCTCCCTCCAGACCCCAGCCAGAGCTGGTTCTGATCCGTGCACCACAGCAGGCACATGTGGGCCCGTGCAGGGGACAGGAAATCAGCAGTACTGCCTGTGCTCATCTCTGCCAGCCTTGCTCCTTGGCAGCTCCTGGAGGGATTAGCACTGCTGGGCACGGCAGCATTACCTGCACAGCTGCATCTGGACCAGGAACACGTTCCAAGTCCCCACGTGAAACAGGCGCTGGTTTTTGATTTGTTTGGTTGCTTTCATCTTCACCTGAGTTAAAAAAAAAAAAGAGAGACTAAGTGCATAAGGCTTAAAAAAGTGAGTTTAACCCTCAGAACCACAGCAATAGCTGGAACAGGCAAGGCTACCTCTATCAAGAGATATTTGTAATAACCACAGTTAATATAGACTCTCCTGTAGCTGCTTGTCTAGAACTTCATTAGACCGTTCAATTTCTAAGCAAAAATACCCCCAGGAATTAGTTGTAAAATAAGACCTGAACAAGACAGTTTGGAAGTAATTCTTAAATCATGTATTATATGTCAAATTTTTACCCCATCTGAGCTGAAAAAAACAGGAGTCAGTGTATTGATTGGTATCTTAAACCCCACACCTGTCACTAACTCATTTTCTCATGATCACAAGGACAAGCAAAGGCTCTTCATTCTCAGATTAGTTCTTCTAAAAGAACTGAAATTCAGATTAAGATCAACTCCCTAGCTGAGTCAGAACTCTTACTGGTGCAAAGAGGGACAAGATACAGGGACTAAAACTTGCTTCTCAATTGCTAAACCTAATCAGTCCTTTAAATGCTGTTTTACTTTGTGTAGAAGTTGTTGCTCTTTGTCTATTTCCTCCTTTTCCTCTCAGAACTTCTCTCCTGTGCCACTCTCCTTCCATGCTGAAGGAACTGCTTGAAAGCACTTGGTCAGCCATTGCAACTTTGTGTATGGGTATGATTTTTGTGCCAAAAACAGACACTTGCTTGAGACACATGAGGAACTCCCACAGCAGTAGTGACCCCAGGCTTTGGTAAGCTTTTAGACACCAGCACTGTGAAAAGGAATAAAAGCAATCCACAAAGCACTTGACAACCAAAGCAATGGAAACCAGGTTGAAATCTGCTGACAGACCTTCCCACCATCCTCAGTAACACTGCAGTAACATTGCAGGCTAAGTCACTCCCAGCTGAGTAAGGATGTTTTTGTGGGCAGACAGACAACTAAGGGGAAAGGATGAAGTTAGTCGTAGTTGTCATGAATCAATATTTAAACACCAACTGCTGAGACACACATACACAATGCTACAGATATATACACACACACACAGCATTCATACAGCATTCCTGGGCAAGTGCTTAACCAATCAACACAAGCACATCTTAGGGATATTATGTAAATATCACTGTACACTGGGGTTTGCTATTCACTCCCCTGGTCAAGGCTAAATCTAGAGTGAGTATTTAAAATATTAAGAAACCCTAATAAAAACATCTTGCTTGTTAGACAGCAGGAACTGCCATTCCAGCAAATGTTACACACTCCAGAGAAAGCAGTTCCCAAGTCCATGTTGTGAAGGATTATGCCTCTAAAGTAAATGTGAGGGGACAGTATTCAGAACAAAAAACCATCTGATAATGCATCAAAGGCCACATTTAATGTTATGGACCAAAATTATTTTAATCATCAACTTGGAAAAGAAATATTGAAATAGCAGGGAACCCTACATATTGCTCCAAATACCCACCAAAGTTACCAAAGCCAAGAGTCAGCTGTTGTCTTTTTAGCCCCTGAACCTACAGGTAGCAGTTCTGCCATTCCTTAAGTGCCACCTCACTAGTTTTGCTGATACATTCACAGTTTGGTATTATATTTAAAACTAAAGCCTGCTAATAAATTTTAACTAATAAGCTCTTGAGGTGTAGGTATCACTGCTGCAGAAAACACACCAGGCAAGGACATCCTTGCATTTGAAAGCTCCAAGAACACAAGGAAGTCAGTTTCTGTGCTCCGGGAAGAACAAAAACCAAAGTCTTCAGAACACAGAATTCCTCCCACCTCTCTCTGAACTTTGCCTTGGGACACCCCCCTGGGCTACATTCGCAGACAGAAGCGTTTCTTCATACAGTAACGGGCATTTTTTTTTTTTTTTAAGTACCTCAAAGGTTTAAAATAATTTAGTGAAAAGTATTTAGAAAAAAAACATCTTTTATCTGAAAATCTGCTTCTCTGTCAATAAAAGGAGTGCAGACACAACATGCAAGGCAAGGGGAAACACTGGGGGGTAGGAGCCCTGGATTCTCTGGGGTACCACAGATGTGAGCCTTCACAGAAATTATCAAATGTCATCTTGATTAACCAGCTCCATTTCTCATTACAAACAGCCTTGCAGGTGTCAGAAGTTAATTAATACAAGTCTCTTGTTGTCATGTAAATATTGATATGTTGTTTCTGACTTTATAGTAAAATGCAAATCTTTAATGGCTCCCCCATCCACTCCTGTCAGACACGGCTGCATCGCTGTTTGCACACACGCTGCACACGAGTGACTGGGAAGAGCAGCAATACTGTCACACTAAATCAAGTAAGGACCACAGACAAAGAGGAAATTAAAATAATTCTGTGATTGCTGGGCTGTTAGCTGAGGTACAGTCAGCAGGATGAAGAAGTCAGTTCACCATGAGGCCTGATGAAAAGCCCTTGAATCATTCCCACTGCATCATGTTTTCTAGCAACTAATTCATGATGCCATATAGAGTAACGACCAAATTACTGTAATTACCCTGAAACCTAAGTGGCATATCAGTACAGACTGTTGTATACTCTTCCATTATTATTCAGTACTACATTTTGAAAGGAAAAATAATATCAACCCGCGGTCTCTACTTAAAAGCTAAAGAGCTTGAGAAAGCATCCTTTTTAAATGTGGAAACATAAAAAATTACTGTACAAAGGAATGCAGCTTGCATTTTAAATTCCCAGCCTTTGGATTCAATAAAGTAAAGTCCAGATCCTCTATGGATGTCAGGTCAGTGAACCTCCACTGCCTTCACAGCAGGGGACAATCTGGCAGCCAGTGTCCAATGCAGGGGCCTGCAGAAACCCTGCACTCACCAAAACAGCTTCGTGTGATCAGCCATGGGTTTGCAATAACAACCCGGACAGAACTGACACTAGAATAGATTTCAAAGATACAAGCCAGCCCTTATGTTGGAAAGGCTTGACAATGAACTACTGGGATGCAATTCCCCACATTTACAGAAAAACCCAACCCACTCCAAACAAGACAACTTTATTGAAGATGTCATTTGAAAAGAGAATTAAGAAGTCAGAGGAAGGGAATGGTGCTTATTAGTTGGTCAGTAATTTTTTTTTTTTTTACAGTAAACTTAGTTCTTAAAATAGTGGGCTTTTTTCTTTCCCTTCTTAATTTAAAAGGAAAAAAAAAATGAAACATTACCATTTTTCCAGAAAGTTTTCATGAATGAATACTGAAGTGAATTTTAAGTCACAGGTCATGTAATAATGAAACCCAAATCAGAGGCAAAGAGCTTTTCATTCAAACTGCTTGAAAAATGCAGACTTAGTTTATGGCCATAAATCAAATAGGCAACAAGCAGCAAAAACAAAAGCTGCTTATCAAATAGCCATCCTATAAAGCATATATTCTCAATAAGCCCTAATAGATTTCTTGTGACAAGCTCCTGCCTTATTGAACAGGTATCAGAAATCCAAGTAATGGTAGTGCATATTTGATTTGTCTCCTCTTTCCTTTCTCTGAAATTCAACTACCACAGCCTTTAGTTTCATCTCTCCTTTTTGGCCACACTGTTTGGCAGGTATAAACAGCAACTTACACTGTTACAGGACACCAACACATATTAATCTTATAATTGTTTATATTCTCAAGTGTGCAAAGCTACAATAATGATTTTAATTACTATTCAGTAATAACAGTTAATGTTCCTGAGCAGTATACAGCAAATTTTACCATTAAATTTCTAGTTGCTCTCTCTCCAGAAATAGCACCAGAGCCAGGCTCTCAGCTTATGATATTCAAGTTTTTTCCCAGGTGGCAGATCATTAACAATTTGAACTCAAGCTACTTGAAAGTCTACAAATAGTTCTTTTTCCCCACAGCTGTTCTTGTCATTCCAAATAAGGGGTCTTACCTGAAGGCGACCCACAGCATTGTAAAGTAGCATCAACCATCAAAACTAACATAGTTTTTAAATGGAGAGAGAAAAAGAGATAAACACACAGGATGCTAATCATGCTGCTTAAGAAATTCCTGAAAAATCACTCAGATGCCAGATTCACAAGAACCTGAACACAACAACTGCTCATGCTAAGTTTTCGCAGTTAGAACATGTCTCATAGATTCCCTAAATAAAAAGTGTGTAACTGCTGTATTGTTGAACTGGTAACCACATACTCAGGGAAAAGCTCAGCAGCACAGAATTTGTTGCAGAACACAGCCTACAGCTTGCAGTCCCTGGAGAAGGAAAGCAGACACCAGGAACAGCCACAGGATGGGTAAGGCTGGGAGAGAGCCCTGGAGGTCACCGTGCCCAAGCCCCCTGCTCGAGCAGGGTCACCCAGAGGAGACAGCCCAGGATGGGGCCCCAGCTCATGAGTGATCTCTGTTCCTCCTCAGTCTCATTTCTGTTCCTACTTATGTCTGTCACCTCTTCTGAGTTGACACTGCAGGAGCTGCAGGATAATACAGGAGGAGACAGGCAGCTTCCTCCATCCTCTGTGTGCAAGATGCTTCTTTGCAGGGGAGGGGAAGTCCACAGAAGCAGCTCCAAGACCTTCTCCTCTCCCTTTTCTGTTCCGTGACTGCCAGCTCTGAGACATCAGCTGGCAACGGCCCTGCAGCTCCCTGGTTGCCTTTTTTTGCCTGCTGCTTTGTGTTCAGACAAGCAGACGCATAACCTAATGGTGGGGTTTTTTTATTCCATTACTGATAATTAGTAGACAGCAAAATGTTGCCCTTCTGCACAAAAAGCCCTTTGACACTGAAAAATAAAGACGACAACTGTAAATCATTTACGTGACACTTCTGTTGTACAAACAGGTGCCATACTCATGGGTTTTATCACTTGCGGTAAGGTGGCTGTAGATGTGTTGCTGTACCATGCCCAGTATAAGAGTAGAATCAAGAGACAGTCCCTGATCTCCCAAAATCTTGTAACCCAGGAGACTGCAAACAATAAGCAAAGACAGCAGAAGCTGAACGGCAAGGCAATAAGACAAGGTGAGTCAAGAGGACAACACACCAGACACGGGTAACCAGCTGCTCGGCTACTGACAGACAGCACACCAGCAGACTTCAAAATCGGATCTTCACTGAACAGCACAGCTGTATCTAACTGACAGAAAATACACCCCATGCTTCAGCTTTCTCAAACTTGAAGCCCATGTTTATCCCACAGCTGGCACAGGCTAGCTCCCCACAAACAACAGTGGCTTCTGAGTCCAACATCAGTTATCAAAATTCCCCTCCTGAATTAAAAAACCCCAGGCAACCCACTCCAAGACAGATAGGTGAATTTGTGGGGGTTTTTTTGCTAGTAAACCTATATCCTTTTCTAACCTTCTGTACAGCCTACTCAGAAGCTAGACACTAACGCACCTTGAATCTATCTAGCACTTTAGAATACAGATACCTTCTTGAACACTTGGCTTCCGTGGCACTTGGAGAACATCTTCAGCATGTTGTTTACAGAGTCCATGGAAAGGTCCTAAGTCAAAACACTCTTGAAACAAGGAAACATTCACTTGAGAACATAAGCTCATGAATCCTACTGCAGTGCCATCAACCTGAAATGTAAAAGCCTCGTCACAGAAGAGCCCGTGATTTTAGGTCAGGACAAAAAAAAAAAGAACAAAAAACTTCTGAAACAAAAGCTAGCACTCCATCTCTGACTGTGCATAAGGGAACAGTATAAAGGAACTATTTCAGCAAAGCCTAAAGAAGCTTTTTTATTTTTTTCCTTGTAATGTCTGTATTAGGAGCTCTGAGGATTTCTAAGTCTCCTGTTAGCTATGACTTGCAAGGGCATTAAGTTTATATATATGGACTATTATTTTAGTAAAACATTTGTTACAGTAAATAAAAAATATACCTCCAAAAAGGCATCATTTGGCTTTAAGTTTCAGCACAGCTGAACTAAAACCTGGATGCAGCTAGCTGTAATTGTTGACTCATTTTTGGACACTGCTTTCTAGCTAAAATTGTGCACAAACTAAAAAGTGTATTTTATTATCCTATAAGATTATTCACTCAAGAAAGCAATCCTATATTATATACATGGTACCTAACACAGTACTTGGCGAGTATTATTTGCAGCAATTACAAGTGCTAAATACTTTTGAGTTCTGAAGAACTCCAAGAGTTGGTCTTCAAAACAAACTGCTCTGGCAAATGTGAAAGGGGCAGCACCCCTGCAATGCTGAAACCCATGGTGCCCCAGGTGCCTGACTGCTGCTGGAGCTCCCAGCAGGCTGCAGTCCTCAGCAATGCCCTCTGAGCACAGAGAACTGGCCTGCTGGAGGGTTTCTGGGTCTAAGTTAACACGAGTCTAGAAGGAAGTTCTTCAATTTTTAGTACTGTACACAACTATCTGGTGAAACACACATTATCAAAACATATTTTCTTTCCACCTTAATGCACATAATGAAAGCCTTTATAAACCTAATGAAAACTCAAAGGCTGCTTTTGTACAGTTGTTTTATCAGGCCATCAGTGCTCCAATAAAGACCCCAAAAAGTATGACTTTAATTTTTCTGCCCTCAAACAAGTGATTGTTTGTTTGCCTTGTTTGTGTAACCGACAAAGCTGGGGCACCACAGTTGCCTGGCTGCTATGTAATTTCAGGCCCAAGGCTCAGCAGAGGCTGATTAACCAATCCATCTACCATATGTGCAAAAAGAGGCTGCCAGCTTCATTCTCCGCAGGGAAAATTGGCATCCATCGTGGTTTGCGTGGAGGCGCCTTCCCAATCCATGGCAGCAGCGAGGACAAACTCTGAGGGCCTGAAACACCTTTTGCTGGTCTCACATGGAGCTCTGAACACGCAACTGAAATGTATTATTTATAGCAACAGCCCTTTGCAATGTGCCATTACACTAATGGTGTATTGTTTCCCATTTGGCTCCCAATGGCAGTGATTACACGTTGCAGCTTTATAAAACCATTTGCCACAGAAAACAGACTTCAGGAATTAAAGAGGTTATGTTGCCTATCACCTTGCAATACCATGCACAATTACTAACACTGGAAAATCTTAACAGGAATTTTCAGTAGGATAATTATTACCACCTCTGTCTTATTTAAATTAATTCCTGGGTTTCTGTCTCCAATTCAGCAAAAAATCTGACTGTCTGAGCCAGGAGATGGAAAAAAAATCTACAGCATTTTAAACTGTGAAAGGATTACTGGCTACTCATTTTCTCTGGGAATGAAAACAGGTCACCTACGATGCACACCACCCATGTGGCAACATGGTTTCTTCAAGATGGTGAAGTGGTCCCAACTGCTTTAAAAGAATCCACATAAGAACAAGGAATTGCTACTTCATTTCTGAACTGGAGGTATCACTTCTAAAGACAGACAAACTACACTGTGAAGGGCACCAAGTGGGTGCAGATCATGAGCTCTACCTTTCACAGGTGAGCTGCTCATTTCATTCCCTGAGCTAGAGTGAGCTGCCACTCAGGACATCACCAACATCAGAGAAAACCAGAGCTCGTGGCAGACTGACCTCACAAACAGCTGCCTTATTTTCTTCATCTTGATGTTCCATGAGATCAACAAGGAGATGTTCACCAAAGGTTTTTTTCAGAGTCTTACTTTGGGGTGTCCAGATTGGCATGAGATCATCATAATCTTCCAGCCTACAAAAAAGAGATTAGGTAATGTCCTACAGCTCTGCCATTAATAGGTTCTGATGCTTCTCTTCTACTCCATTAGCATATGGAGAAATATTACAAATATCTGTTCCAAAGTCTGCACCCACAAGTAATTTCACCTAGAACACATCCCCAGAGCACACTACAGTGGGAGTTTCAGCACCAGAGGAGAAACAGAACCACCCCCAAGGGGCAGCACAACCCAACTAAGACTTGGATTGCCCAATGCACATACTTTTCTCTCCCTAACAAAATACAAGGGAAACTCAGTTCCAAGTTCTCCTGTCTAAGGCATCTCAGGCCAGGTGGCCCAGGGCTTTAGGCCTCATTTAAAATAATTATATTCACTGAGCCCAATCATCAGGTGGTTAGAGTTGGCAGAAATCTCCAAAAGCTACATCAGTGCAATTTAGAAAATCAATTCTCAAAAACAGTAAGGAAGAACACAGTGCCTTGGTGTACAGGAACACAGTGCTGAGCAGTGGCTTCGTGACTTATTACCCACAGCAGTGCCAAGTCACCCAGCACATAGAGCCATTGTGCTCTGTAAAGTCAAGTTAAAGCTCCACCACTAAAAGAGATAGAAGGTGCCATTCCCAAATCCCTCTGCCTCAGGAAAGGCTCTGACGAGGTGGGCACCTGCCAGCCAGGCTTTATCTGCTCTGCTGCTCCACCCTGCTCTCCCTGACAGCATCTGGCTGCTACAAGGTGTGGTGGTGCCCTCACACAGACCCCCAAACTGCATGGATTTTTATTTAAACAGTCAGACTCTTTCCCATTAAACTGCTGTTCCTAGCTAGGACCAGTATAAGCCTGAAGAAGTCCCAGTGCTTCTACCAAAGCAGTGACAATTCATCTGTCACACACCCTGGGACCATGGCTTGAAGGCTGATGGCAAACCAGCTCCAACACAGAACTGCTGTCAATAACATGAAGCCACTTGTATTCACCTCTCAGAAAAACGCTGGAATTGAGTGGTGAAACCAACAGTTCTGCACCAAAAGCAGCAGAGAGAAAGCAGGACTGTTCTGGGCTGCCAGAAGGAACAAACTGCACTGCCGGGAAACCATCCCAGCTCCGAGCAGGGAGCAGGAGGGTACCTCGGCTATAACACCAACAGAGCTGGAGACAGGCGGGCCCAGGGACAAAGGAATTGCATCAGGAAGAGTCACTTCAAGCCCGGGAACACGTTTATGTTTCCTGGAAGAGACACAGCAGCGCTGCCGGCCCGCTCGGGCGCAGGCGGGGCCGCAGGCGCCGGGTAAACCCGTCCGGGAGCGCAGCAGGAACGCTCCGGGAGCGCTCCCGCCGGACCCTCCGCACGGCCCGTCCCGGCTCCGCGTCCCCGCACGGTCTCTGCCGTCCAAGCTCCGCGTCCCCGCACGGTCTCTGCCGTCCAAGCTCCGCGTCCCCGCACGGTCTCTGCCGTCCAAGCTCCGCGTCCCCGCACGGTCTCTGCCGCCCCCGCGCGGCCCCGGCCGGGACTCGGGAGCGGGGCTGGGATGCGCACACCGCCTGCAGGGACCGCCGGGAACGGCCACCGGCGCTTCCCTCGGCTGCTAGGGGAGCACAGACCTCCTCCTGCAGGGAGCACCAGGGAACTCGTGTTTTGTTACGGGCTCCCAGCGCCCACGTAAGGAAGTGCCTGCATCCAAACACCTGTAACTTGGAGAGTATCGTTCCACACAGGAATCCAGAAACGCAGAATAAGCAGATTCTCACTGCCACTCTTTATACATTTATGGATTTGGAAGGAGCCTTAAAGTTCACATAAATGGGCAAAAAAGATTCTATTTCTCACTATATCAAACATGGTCTGAATTCCCAGGCACTGCCTGGCTCCAGTGCAGGATACAAGGATAATCCACGTGGTCTCCAGATGGTTTTGCTGCTCCTACACACCAGAATGGAAGTGACCTCTGAATAAGATCACCTTTCTACCTGGGGCCAGGGACCTCTTGGATTTTGACCTTATTCCTCCCTTCTCCTCCTCAGGCCATCTGTCAAGGCTCTCTTTTTATTCCAGTTACACTTGATCTTTAGAGTCTGCTCCAGCCTAAACAATCCTATAACTCTTGTTGTCCCCACTGCTGGGCAAGGCCTGGGACACCCGAGGCAGGTCTGGGGGTGGCTGGGATGGGATGGACAGTGACAGAACTGCTGCACAACCCAGGCTGGGCAGCACCACAAGCACCTGGCCAGCCAAGGCTCTCCAAAGCACAGAAAATATAGCACACCATCAATTACTTACCCATAGAATTAATTCAAAACATGCAACTAAAATGAAATTCCAAGAGCAATAAAACCCTGTAAAAACTTGAGTAATTTACAATCTTCCTCTTCCGTCACAAGCAGTATCCCAAGGGAAAAGCTGGGGTGGGGTTTTCTATTATCAGAACTTCACTACTGCAACACAATTAACTAGTAGAGCAAATCTGCTACTGAGCTATCAAACCTCAAAAAAACTAAACTAACAAAGGGGTAACAGAATGTGACTGTATTCTGTTTGTGGGGTGGATAATGGACACACACCTCCTGAAAAGGGAACACTGCACTGAGTGCTCCAAGTCCCCACATGGCATGCTGCTCCATGGGGGACACGGCACAAGGCTACACTCCGAGGTGCAGATGGCAATTCCTACAGACTGACCCCATGACAGTCAGTGGGGCTCCACATAAACCCACTCATCTCCCTGCACATTAACTGTAGGAACACAACTCTTTTCAATTTTTTTTCTATTTTTTAATATCTTTCACCAGTACCATAGTCTTAAAAAAGCTAAAGAAACCCTCCAAAAACCAGTAGCTTACCAACATAAAATACAGAGAAACTCCCCTACTGCAAGCACACACAATGAACTGCAAATGTGTGACTCACACATGGTACAAACCCAAGAGTGACAGGATCTAGACAAGTTATCAGCAAGGACCCTAAATATCAAAGCTTAGTGCGCTGAGTTCTGGTGCACACAACTGAGACATCTCATATTCTAAAAGCCAGATGGAGAGAGGAACTCCAAAACTGATGGTTAAGCAAAGTATCAGTTGACAGCTGCTTTCCCCCCCTCTATAAGCAAGAGAAGAGGGAATAGAGATTACCCTAATCTCCTCTCCCTCCCCCAGAACATGTTGCTAGGCAGGTGGCTGGGGACAACTCTCACAGATGAGTCTCTAAGGGCTCCACTGGCCGTTACTATGGATGCCAGCCAAGCACAGAGGTGAACGCAGAGCGAAAGGCAAAGCATATTCTGCAAACAGAAATTAGCTGACCCAGAATCTACTGAAGGACAGCACTGAAGTATGAATATCACCAGGTACTGTGTAATTTAAGAGGAAAAACAGTTTTCTAGATAGCTTTCTAATAATAAAAGAACTAAAGTAGTTCAGTATTTGTAACAAACCACAGAAATCTCAGAAAAGATGGTATCTCTTATCAGGAATACTGGTATAGCCTAAGTAACAGCTCCAGTCACATAAAAGTCACATTCCATTGACAATACCCAATGGCCACCAAAAGAAAATACAATTTAAACAAATATAGTTGGAATCAAGACATATAGAAAGATTTTAAACACCTTGGAATTAATTAACCATTGAGATAGCATGAAAAGCTTTGTAACACTGAAATGTCCAGAACTACAGCAGGATGGTGTGAAGTGTTAAAGGTCAGGCCTCAGGCTTTTTTCTTAAACTGCTCAGAAGTCAAGCAACAGGATATCATGAGCATAGACTACAACTATGGCATATATAAACTAGAGGAGCATAAGCTGCAGGCTTCCTCAGAACCATTTTGTAGAGTTAAATATGTGCAATAAAACATTTGTCAGAATCCAGCCTGAGCTGGCAGCATGAACCAGCCCATAAACAAAAAGGTGTGGCTTTACCAGGCAGAGGTATGAGCTATGCCCAGTGTGGAATTACCAGTACAGAGCCCCCCCATCCACATGTGATGGTGCTCCAGGAATGCACATATCCCTAAGTTTCACTTTCCACTACAGGTACCAGAAATGCTAATTTAATCACAACTCTGCTACATAGCCACAAAGCAACGCTTACATTTAGAACACGAAAACGCAACTCCAGAATAAATCAATCAAATAAAATCATTGCTCCATAATACATTGCCCTAGCTGCACTCTCCTCACTGTGAAGAGAAAAACAAGTGACTCAATGTGATAGATACAGGTTCTATTTCAACCACACTACAGGGAAGCACTCCCACAGTACCCACACAGAGAACCCCCAAGCCCCTGAGCCAGAAACCCAGCATTTCCCACGTCCTGGACACAAGGCTGGCACAGCAGAGCATTGTTTCAGCACAGACAGCAGGATTCACATGGCAGGAAAAACCAAGCCTGGCAATGGTCAATCTACAGGTAGAGATAACAGGCAAGGCTGCTGGGAAAGGCATGTCTCTGCTTGGTGAGCAGCAGGCTGAGAGAAAGGAGAAAGTAACCCAGTCTCACTGTTGTAATGGTATTTATGACTGGGATCCCACCTCAGGAGCAAGGAGCTGTTAAAGGCACACTGCGTGGGCATAACAAGTCTCTGCTCCAGTCTGTGGCCATCAAAACAGATGATGCAATGGAGGGAGAAAAGTGTTACCCCCACGATTTTCTTAAACTCCCTCAGCAAGGCTGAGGAGGCTGCTCCCCTGAAACATACCCAGACAAAGGTATGGAGCACTTCCACAGAAAAAAACATGGAAGAGAATTACTCTTCATGTCTGAATGACTACTGGAACTAAGGATTCTCAGTTCTTATTTAACTCTTTCAGATAACAGGCCTTCCTACCAGGCTTTGCTCAACTGCTCAGCATATGACATAAGAGAAAATTAAAATTAAAAATAAGTTGGAAGAGGTTTCAAGAAACCTGGAAACTGCACACACTGCATCTCCAGCAGATCACAGAATAAACATCACCAGCAAACTAGTTTTACAAGAAATACAATTGATCTTGCCATGAAGTAGAACGAAACCAGCATAATCCTAGAACTACTTAGGTTATGACAGGAAACCATAGCAGTAGAACTAGGGTATGGATGCTGCAAAGCAGAAGAGAACACTCCTCCCACTCCCCCAGGACGTGCCCCCAGCAGCAGAAGCTGCAGTACCTGGCCTGGCGCACGTGCAGCCGTGGGTGACAGCGGTGCCGGGGGCACACGAGCAGGGTGAACTTCTTACCCACGGCTGACCCTACAGCAGGCGGCATCACTGCAAAGACACCCCTCAGGCCTGGCTCTGTGGATGACAAAAACCCATCAGAGGCAGGGAAAATTCATTATGCAAGCTTTAGCAGTGGTCAGCAGAACTGTTTGAGGAAAACAGTTTCAAACTTGAGATCTGGAGCACTTTGCCATCTGTGGTTTAAGCCAAGCAATGGAGCTAAAATGATAGCACTATAAACATGAGAGAATTGTCAATGGAGTCATCTAATTAATCCAGCATTCCAAACCTGAATAACCTTCAGAGCAATCAGAAATTGGTAGAATTAAATCCCTATGAAAATACTGCAGCCAATTCTCTATGCCACTGGAGAATCTGTCAGGACTTGTGATGCTGAAGGGAAGCTGATATTTGTTGCTGGCTGGGCTTGACAAAGCCCTTCATTCAGCTCCTGTTTTCCATAGCTGAGGCACCACTGCAGAGTCTTTTAGCATGTCTTGGAACTATATGCCTAGAAACCTAGAAAAGGTTCCAGCTCACTTCTGGAGAAGTCCAAGCAAGAAATCAGGCATTAAATGCATGCTTAGTTTATTAGTCTGAATTCAGGACTGAAACTCCAAGCCAGGTGCTGTTCTTCGATTAAGATGTGCTTTTATCTTTGTACCTCTGTTTTAAAAGAAATAATCTGAGTTTCCTTCCATGCCTCCAGCAGCCCCTCTGAGCCTCACTAGAGTGTCCTCTCCCCATCTGTACTTGCTTGGCTAAGCAAGACGAAGTGCCCAATTTCAATCTCTTGGCTCTGTTCAACCAGAAACCTTCACAAAACTTGCAGGAATTGATCTTAATCCTGTTTGATGTCCCGTTTCTGGCAAATTTAAAGACTGCAGGAAATGGACACACTGCTGAATGGCTGCTGGAGTGAGCACAGAACCACAGACACCTCCTGCACAAGGGATCCTCACAGGAGGATACTTTCAGATTGTGTTTTCCACATGGTTAGAAACTGATAAATGTTCTCAATATTAAAAAACCCACCATAAAACTCACAGTGTCTATTAATGAGATTGAAATTGTATTAAATTCCTACCTAAATTTTCCTCAGCTGGTATGAAGAGAAGTATAAACTGCAGTTCTGGTAGTAAGATGAAAGCTCTCCTGGACAAATGACACAAATTTATTCAATCTTTCATCATTGCACCCATCAATGACAGACAGCAGCTAGTCTTTTAATATAAATCTTTTTTTCTCTCCAGTGTCTCTAATCTTCCTCCATGAGTCCATGTGGCTCAAAAATTAAAACATTTCTGACAAATTAGATCAAATAAAATTCATCTGGGCATTTTTTACTGTTTTTTCCTACTTTATTTCTCTCTAATTTCCTAATCCTTAGATTTCAAATATCTTCCTTTTTATATCAGTTCCCCATTGGTGAACTATTAAAGATGCCAGACCTCTGCTGGCAGATCTGACCTGGCATCTGGATGAGATGACTTGATGTGACAAACTGTCAATTCAACAGCAGCACCAAGTGCAGTTCCCTGTTTATGCAGCAGACTCTGGGCTACACCAAATAACCTGAGCAAACACAGCAACACATTGTGCTGCTGTACTGTAGTCTGCAGCCTTACCATGTAATCTGTGGCTAACAAACTATCCATAAGTTACCTGGGAACAGGTGTATCCCATGAACATCTACGACTTTCTAAGTTTCCTGCTCACTCCCATGCTTTGGCTTTTACAAGTGGAAACGTAGTTAAAAGAAAAATCACTCTGCCTTGCAAGTGCAGTACTATTTCTGTGGGAAATGACAGCAAAGCTACAGCTAAACCTGACCAGGGCGTGAGAAGTGTGCTCGGAACTGCCACAGCTTGGTTTCTGAGCCACTGTGCACTGAGTAACACAAGGTGATGTGTTACAGCTTCTGAGCCTTCAGAGATGTTCCATTCTGATGCACTGTAAACCTGAAGGCACTGGTAAATCCCACAGCCTCTCCAAGTGATGGCAGGAGTGCACCTGCTTCACTACAGCTACTTGGGAACTCACCTCACAGTTTCCCGGGAACTGCCAGCTGCATGTCCTTCCTTTGCCACAAAGAGATGCATGAACAGTGTGTTCAAGGGCTACAAGACAAGGAATGGAAGTCTACACCATGCAGCTAACATTCATTACATCAGCCCAAGCATTAATATACGTTTTTATTTCCAGTGTATATGATCTGCACTCAAAGTGAGCAGCTTCATGAAATAACTTCAAAGCATGTGTGGATAAATTTATGTGATATTGAAAATACTTTTAATAATTTTGTGCTTCTGCAACATTTTTACTTTACACTCAGTTTACTATTGTTGGACTGCAATATACACTGGACATTTCATAATAAGCAGTATTAATTATAGACTGAAAACATTTAACCACAATAATTAGCAACTAAATCTTAACATTTAACATTTGGCTGATAAAGACATTCTTTTTAGGTTTAAAAAAAAAACAAACACAAAGCTCACTTCCCATAATTCTAAAATATTTTTTAAGGTAGTAAGAAAAATTACAGATTTTAAGACTATATCATTAGACATATTTAAATACTCAGGCAGAAACAGGGCAGACTAGCAGACACTTTTATCCTATATGCCTCCAGTTAACCTGGAAAACCCCTGTGCTGGAGTGGCAAGGGTTATTAATTCAGCTCTTCTCCTGCATGCTAGTGTGCTGGGTCACTGAAGGTCCACCTGTAGAAAAAATATTTCTACGAAGAATATTTTAAGTGGGAAAACCTGAGGTCTTCTGAATAGTTTACTATTCAACTAAAATGTCATGGCTAGAGTCACCAATAAACTTCAGCAACTTCAGAGCAAGAAAAATATCAACAGAAGTTGCAGTACACAGACCAGCACAACGACAACAGGCTATTGTAACAAACACCTAAAGCCATCTCTAAACATCAGGCTTTTTGTTTGTTTCTCAAAAGCAAAAGGAAGAAAAAATATTTTGTTGTTGAGGTCTAAGAGGAGGCCCAGGAAGTCAGGCTTGGACTGTCACTGTTTCTGAATAGCACTGGTAACCAGACAGTCCTGTAAAGCATCTCCACTAATCCAATTCTGCACAAGTCAGTTCCCAGATTAGACCTTTGATCTGTCTTATTTCTGTGCTTGAGGAAAAAGACTTGCCAACTAGACTTCGCAGAAATCTTATGTTCAGATGACCTCGGTTTTGTAAAGCACACCTGCAAAGATTTAACCTGCAGTTAATCACCAAGTTATACCCTAGAAAAGGTTCAGTTGTTCTGCCAGTGCAGAAGCATAAAAAACAGACTGAATCTTCTGTACCTCTTCTGGAAAACAATCCCCATTCTAGCAAAGTAAGATCCCTGCTCCCTGTCAGTGTTTCAAAGAGCCTTTTGCTCCTATTTACTTAGGAGTATCCATTTATTTTTCTGTCTTTTCTCTGTTTGCCCCTGCACTTGCAGTCAGCTGTGGCTTTGCTGCCTCAGACCGTGTGGAACAGGCTGCCTGAGGCAGAGCCGGCAGCACAGAACCCCCGCACAGCTGCACCTCGATGAAGTGGCTGTGCCTGCACCTTGCCTGGGCACAAAGTGCTGCTCAAGAGACAAAGAAAGCCCATTACAAGGAAATTTGACATCTTTTTTCTACACTCCCCTGGGCTGCAATGACTGTTTCTTTTAAGAGCACACAGCATTTTCAAATACAACTGCTGTATCTGTCACTTTATCTGCAAGCCATTGCTTAACATCAACACACTGAGAACTGATGAGTGCCCTAGACATTACTGCAGTACTGCCAACACCTTGTTATGCCATGTGCTGCCCACCTTTTAAGTGCTTGAGGTTAACATTTTCCATATTTTCTCAGGACCTAGTTCCCAGCTAGACTGAATGATGGGCAGCATTTGAATCCTAAACTTCTAAGGGCCTGTTTCCAGCCCGTAAGTCTGAAGAGAAATTCATCCACTTGCCCAAGGAGCCTGTGTGAAAGCTGCCATCACAGAGCAGAGAGCAGCAGTCTCCACACCAGCACCAAGATGCCCACATCAACACGAGAGTTTCTTATGGAATCAGATCAGCACCTCTTGCAGCCTAAAGGCCTCAGGTCTACCAAAAACACATCTTTAATGCCCATGTATATTTTTCATACCTAAGCCTTAAATGAAAATTATAAGTCACACAATTTACTTACAGTGCACTTATGGTTAGTGTAGTTTTTATGCAGGAATGGTTCCCAGTTAGCCTGATCAGTGATATTCCAATTTGGATAGTCCAGAAAGGCAGCATGGGCTATAACCTCATTCTTCTCATTGCAGAGGGTCAAAGCAAGATTTGATTTTTCTCTATGAAAGCAATTGAATTGTGCAGAAGTTGAAGAAACTCTACATAGAAAAGCATCTGACAGAATTCAGCCTGCTAGAACAGTAAAATTAGCCATGTTCAAAAGGGTTCCCAGAATCAGGCCTCCAAACCTCATCACCCACATCTTAACTTGACATTATTGCTTCAGTTCCAGACAGAATGTTCCAACATAACACTTGACATGATTTTTCAGATCCTCAATCATCATGAATTTGAGATGCAAGACTTAAATGCTCCCTCTTCTCTGTATGTTTTCTCAAACATTGACTTGTTCCCCAAATAGCTGTTACCCAAGATTTTTGCCATTAGGTAGGAAAAACCTAAAGTGACCCATAAGCATTCCCCACAGATTGTCTGCTGTTCATCCCTGCACAGAAAGAGGAAGCACACAAGGTTCATCATGAGCTCCAGGGATGGAGGTGGGGTAAGAGAACACGACTACAATCCCCATCTCCTCTTAGGACATTGCTGTGCAAGCAGCCAGGAGACAGAGACCAAACCTCCCAGAACACTGGGTATCAGGGACACAAAAAGAGGTGGCACACAAACATTTTACTGCAGGCAGATGCTGCCTCCCACAGCAGAATACAGAAGGGCAAAAGATAACCCACTCCTTTGGCTAACGGGAAAATGGAAGAGAAGGAAAAGTGATTGACATACACAGGAACAGAAGTTAGAAGAGTTATGGCCTCGTAGCAATTAAAACTCCTCCACTTCTGTTCCTCCCCAACAGGCAAAAGCATTCTGGGAGATGGAGCAGGCAGCAGACACTGGAATCTGAGGGTTTCACCAGGAGTTAGCCAACAGTATTTCCTCTGAATTTTTATAAGAGACTAGTATAGATAAATCACGTCCACCACACTGACAGCAGTGACCCAGGTTTGCCCAGTCATGTGTGTGACAGATGGAAGTAGATTTTCTTTCACTTTCCAGGAATAGCAGAAAAAAAAAAATCATGATACCACCCAACATAGGTTCAGAATGTTTTCTTGCCATTTTAAATGTGACTTAATTGCCTGAAGTATCCTACAAGAAAGGTAATGTCCTAGAATACCATTACTTACAAAAGGAACATGACATCAACCCTTCCAAAGACACCTTCTGTAGCAGTGCTGAAGAGGCTGATGATGTCCAGAACATCGTGTGATTCTGTTCTTCGGACACTGACCCCTCCTGTGTTTCTCCCTGAGGAAGTTATTGTGTCCATCTTACAGGCTGCAACAAGAGCAAACACCAACATTGCTGCTCTGGGGATCCCGCTGCAATCCACTGACCAGAGTCACTTCAGATGGATTCCTCTAAGAACTCCTAAGTGGTGCAATTCCTATGGATTTAGGTGCCTGGTTCCTGTACACCACACAGATATATACTGCCTGCACATACACACAGCATGCAGGCACCGCACACATGGAAATGCAGCAGGCAATCATCCCTACTGCCTGGATCCTACACAGGAAATAAACGGCTTTAGTAGGTTACAGTTGCTTTTACATTTATTCACTTATGGGCATTTGCAGGGTAGCCATCAGAACAGTGCCTTCAGCCTGCAGGCTGGGACAATCAGCTGGGGACAATCAGGGTAACAATTAAACAGCAGCTTCAGGTGACTTAATTGTCCAAAAGTGCACCTCAAATTTCTTTTAAAGTCAACACCAGTGCTTAAATTTCGAAAGGAATTGAAAGTTCTATGACCTTCCTGCCCAGAAGAAAACCGTTTGTTTGTGGTTCCACGTTCACAGGTGCCAGGTGTAAGAGATTTATTGATCTGCCCGGCAACTTCAGAACACACAGGGGCAGCAGATACTCAAGCAACTTGTAATTGGGCAGCAGATACTCAAACCACCTGTGAGCGGGCAGCAGATACTCAAAACAGATACTCAAACCACCTGTGAGCGGGCAGCAGATACTCAAACCACCTGTGAGCATCCCCTCAGTTCTAACACCTTTCAGCTGGGTCTGCTCAATACTGCAGCCCACTGCGATACAATTAATAATTAGGCATGTGAAATAAAGTGACCAAACAATAGCTTACTGCAGTTTCTAAAATATACACGTAAAATATAGCATCACGAACTCAAAAAAAAGTTTAAATGAGCAACGCACCAAGACCAGTAGAGCATTTTCACCAACCTGCCAAACACAAGAGCCACTTCTAACAGTGGCTCCAAACCCAGGCACGATGCCCAATTTTTAGGCACCACAGATCCCAACCGAAACGGAGGAACAAAAGAAACCCCGAATTTCATACTTTTTAAGTACAGAGAAAGTCACATGCACTGCTACATCTTCCACAGACAAACAAGACATTTAGGTGCCAGCACAGGTCTCAGCCACACCAATATACACTTGCAAAGAGGTCCTGGGACCAACCTGAAGCAAGACATCCTCTGCAGGTATGGTGCCAATTCCATATATAAAAACACACTGGAGGTTTTTTTCAAACTGTCATTGATGAATTGAAATACAGCACTAAGATCATCTCAACTCCGGAAAACAGTTTGCCGCGTTCGCAGACGAAGTCGTTTAACTCAATGCATTGAAAAAAATACCACCCGCTTCAACGCGAGCTCCCCCGAACACTCACGCAAGCCCTGAGTGAGGGAAAGCAGCATTTACACAGTAAAAACCGTACCATTTTCACGAGGAAACGCGCTGTTCCTACAGCAGCTCCTGCACTGCCCCCCCGGAGCGGCACCCCAGAGAGACCCGGCGGCGAAGAACCGCCCGCCCGCCCCGCTCGGACACTGCTCGAGCACCGGGGACATCCCCGCGCCCCGCTCCT
>NW_021940526.1:7529665-7665000 GCF_001715985.3 Manacus vitellinus
GAGCCGCCCGGGACCGGGCCATGCGGGTCGCGGGGTCCCCGGCGCCGCATTCGGCGAACACCGCGCCTGGCGAGGCACCGGAGGAAACCGGCAACGGGGAGCTTGGCGGGTTCGCGTAGGGCAATGTGAACCGAGCGCCCCTTCCGCTTACCTTGCAGGTGAAAAATAAAGCACCCGCCGAGGTTCAGATCACAGCGGAGCAGCTTCTGAGAGAGGCCAAGGAGAGGGAACTCGAGCTTCTCCCGCCGCCTCCGCAGCAGAAGATCACAGATGTTGAAGAGCTAAATGACTATAAACTCAGGAAAAGAAAGGTACAATAAAATAACAAAGCTAATCTCGACCCTTAGGTAAAGCACTAAAACTCTACTATTTTCAACTTAGACAAGAGGTAGTTTGTATTCCTTGTGGACTTTCCAGGCAAGCACCCATTCTTTAGAAACCGTAACTGCTTCATGCTACTTTTGTGCAAAACCTGCAGGTTAAACCTGTGTTGTTTAACGTGGAATTCGGTAGCAGACATCTCCCCTGTGCCCATGTTTGGAACACTTAAACGGTTGTTACATCTATGGGTTACAGGCACTTCCTGCATTACCACCAGCATCTGGCCAGGCAGCATAAGACAATCGTGGTTCAGTTTGTTGCTTGAGTAAGATATTTCAGGTATCAGGTTGCAGGAACTCAAGTTTAGTCCTGTAGGACCATTCTACACTTCTAGCTGCTTTGCCCAGCAATTTTTACCGTGCTGTTTTAAGTATGATTCGTTATCACTTCTGTACAGGTGTAAGACATTGGGCATTCATTCCTGTAATAATAATACCCCATAAGGCATTTGTAGTACTGGTCTGCAGAAGGATTTCTTACAGGTATAATTCTCTCCCCAGACTTTTGAAGACAACATAAGAAAGAACAGGACTGTTATCAGTAACTGGATCAAGTACGCACAATGGGAGGAGAGCCTGAAGGAGATCCAGAGGTAACCAGGATGCAGCTGCAGGCAGCTCCTACAAACCTTTTCAGGCCCACGTTGCCAAACATCAGGGTCCTGGAGGCACATTATACCTGCAGCATACTCGTGTTTTGCAGAGCCCGGTCCATCTACGAGCGCGCCCTGGACGTGGACTACAGGAACGTCACGCTATGGCTCAAGTACGCCGAGATGGAGATGAAGAACCGCCAGGTGAACCACGCCCGCAACATCTGGGACCGGGCCATCACCACCCTGCCCAGGGTCAACCAGTTCTGGTACGTTGGCAGAGCCCAGAGCAGCTCTTCTGCCTCCAGAGACTGCACGTCGTTTGTCTGCTCTGGGATCGTGCCAGAGTGCCTTGTTTCCTGTTTCTCCAAGTCCTCAGGCTAGTCTGAAAACAGAGGAAGGCTAAAGTTTTGGAGTGGTTTTGTATTTTCTTTAAGTGGCCAGGGCATTGGGAGAGAAGGATGTTTGTGTGCTTGCATGCTGCCAGTCACAACTGTGTCTACAGGCATTTCTGGGGTGGAGGGGGATAGATGAAGAAACCTCAGGGATGCTGTTGCAAAGCACTCCAAAACTCCTTGAGTTGCTGTGTTCACTATGCAATTGTAGATGCTCAATCTTCTTTCCCAAGGTACAAGTACACTTACATGGAGGAGATGCTGGGGAATGTTGCTGGGTCACGTCAGGTGTTCGAACGTTGGATGGAGTGGCAGCCAGAGGAGCAAGCCTGGCATTCCTACATCAACTTCGAGCTGAGATACAAGGAGGTGGACAGGGCACGAAGCATTTATGAGAGATATATCCTTTTCTGTGCCTTGGAACACCCACCCAAGTTCAGTCCTGCATTCTTCCTTTTCTTAGTTATTCCATCTCTGGCAATATCTCTGTGCTCCTCTTCACTGTGGGGTGCTGAGAACAAGCCACCACACCAAGAGCCAGCAGCAGGTATTAAGTGTTTAGGGAAAGCCATCGAATTCAGTGAAGTGGCTGTAGGCCCTGCCACAACATCTATATTTAATTTCGCTCGTGCACCCAGCTTTTTTGCAGTCATTTGTTTCAGACTTCTCCTCGCCCTTTATCCGGTTTTTAATCCCTTTTCAAGTTCTCAGTAAGACATGTCCTTGCATAAACCCACCTTGGGAGCGGTTTGGCGCAGCCCTTGAGCCCGTAGTCACCGGGGGGAGCACAGCTGGAGGGGCCCCGTTCAGGCAGCGGCGTTTCCTTAACCGAGCTGCACTCGTGATCGTGCACCCCGACGTGAAGAACTGGATCAAGTACGCGCGCTTCGAGGAGAAGCACAGCTACTTCGCCCACGCCAGGAAGGTGTACGAGAGGGCCGTGGAGTTCTTCGGGGAGGAGCACATGGACGAGCACCTCTACGTGGCTTTCGCCAAGTTCGAGGAGAACCAGAAAGAGGTAAGGTCTTCTCAGTAACACATCAGACTAATGACAAGGTTTTTCCTTGAATATCAAACCCCAAAGCCATTTCACCGCAGTGCTTGTGGTTTTCATCACCTTATATGATGCGCTGTTAGTCTGAGTTTTTTTGCCTGCCCTCTAGTTGCCTTTTGGTGATATCAGGAAGGTGTGTTCTAAGCAAGGTGGGCATCAAATCTGCCAAGCCTGAGAGCAGCAGCATCAGACCAAGCATGTATCCACAAGTCTGTGAGGGTCCAAGAGGTTGTAGGCCTGCATGATAAAAAACTGAACTGGCCTGAATGTTTTTCCACTGACAGCCTCTGTTAAGTTCCCAGGCTGGTAAGGAATAAAAAAGGTTCTGTGAATCCCAAACCCACACCTCTTAAATGTGGTTTAAATATTCTAAACCTGTAAATGAAAAAGAGATGGTGGGGGCTGACATTTACAGATTTCCCTCCCCCTCAAAGTTTACTCTTCAGGGAGATCTGCATTAGTCCTGTTCTAAAATAGTCGCTTACATAGAGATGTTCCATGATTCTGTAGTCTATTAAATATTGCCAAAAACTCATTAAGAAACTGTGGGGTAGGACTGAAACTGCCTTGTAAATATTATTCAAATGATATTTAATGTTTTCAGTTTGAAAGAGTAAGGGTGATCTACAAGTATGCCCTGGATAGAATTCCGAAGCAGGATGCCCAGAATCTCTTCAAGAATTACACCATTTTTGAGAAGAAGTTTGGAGACAGGAGGGGAATTGAAGACATCATTGTCAGCAAGAGGAGATTCCAGTATGAAGAGGAGGTGAAGGTATGTGTTACAGGTACCCCCCAGGCTCATTGTGCATCCAGCTGCTGCTTCAGGTACAGCAGTGTCTTGTGATGTGAAGGCTGATGAGTTTTACATTATCCTTGATAGTCAAAAAAAACACCAAGAGAATACTAAGACAACGTTCATTTTGGAGGCTGAATTCTATCCGTGGAGAAGAGAATGATATTTGCACTCACTGCTTTTTTGTTTCTGCTTTCTAATGTAGACTGTGCAGGCAAAGTTTCTGATTGAACTCAGAGCTTGGTACCCTTTGAAGCGACCTGAGGGCATAATGCAGTTTAGCTTGTAACTTACTACTCCAGTTATGGGGTGACCATTCCAGGACACCTCACCTGTGTCCAGGTAGCTTTTTAGGAGGAAACAGCTGTGCCTCTCCTGTCTGCTGTTCACTGAACACTGCACATTTCACCACGCCCTCATCCCCTCTCACACTTCATTTAGAAAATATTTGTAGGCACAATAAAACCAAAACTCACTTTAACCCAGAAGCTCTAATGTGGGCATCCCCAAGACTGACAGCGGTTCGTTAGTGCTCCAATGACCTATTTCAAAGCAGAAATTCCGAGTAAAACTTAAGCAAAGGAACAGGGTCCGTTATTTGTGGTGACTGAAGCTTCTTCCCTGTTTCCCTGCTCCCATCCTCCTGGAAGGCAAACCCCCACAATTACGACGCGTGGTTCGACTACCTGAGGCTGGTGGAGAGCGACGCGGACGCCGAGACCGTGCGGGAGGTGTACGAGAGAGCCATCGCCAACGTGCCCCCCATCCAGGAGAAGAGGCACTGGAAGAGGTACATCTACCTCTGGATCAACTACGCCCTGTACGAAGAGCTGGAGGCAAAGGCAAGTAGTAAGAACTCAGGTTTTGTTTGGGTTTTTTTTTCTTTCTTTCACAAGTTTTTTCCGTATATTAAACAGCTACTGGCATTTTAATAGGAAAGCTGAGAACTAAATATGCTATGTTTCACTACTTTTGTGCAGCAAGCTACATGATTTACTATTTAAGTATATGGGATTTTTCCCCTTTCAGTTTTCCCTCTTATGCATGGGGGGTAAAAAAAAACCCAAACAAAACAAAACCAACAAATCCAAACTTGTTTCACCCCAATTCATCCAGGAAAATGCTGATAAGAAATGCAGAAGGGGGTATTTCTAGCCCCATCTGAACTGTACTGTTACCCGAACTTGTGAAATAGCTCTATATTTAGGAAAACATTTGTGAAGCACCCACATTGCTGCTATAGCAGCCTACGAGGCTATGCAAATATTTCTTCTGTTACCGATCATGCACCATTAGAGCTACTTTAAGTGGAGAACACTATTTGGTGTCTATTAAAGGAAAACAGACTAATTGTTTTCCCTCTTAGAATGGGGACACTCCTGGTTTTATTGTCTGCTTCTTAGTATTGATTCTTGCTTTCAGAAGGCTGAGTCTTCTGATTATTACCTTTGAATTGTGCATACCAAGTAGATAAGTATATTTACATCTTAAGTATTCATAATTCTAACCAGTTTGACTTAAAAAATACTGTTCTGCGGTTTTACAGTCGTTGCAGGATTCAAAATACAGTGTAATCCTAGCAGTAAACAAAGCACTTAATGGTGCCTGTTCTTACAGGATGCAGAGCGAACCAGACAGGTGTACCAGGCTTGCCTTGAGCTCCTGCCCCACAAAAAGGTATGGCTCCTCCAGCACTTCGGGGTCAGTTTGGGGTTAAAGTTTCCCAGATAATATCTTTTAGTTTTCTTCCCCTGCCCCTAGATTCAAGTGTGTAAACAGCTGCAAATATCTGCTAACACATTCACCAAGGCTGCACTCAGAACTTTAAGTACCCCTTCCAGTTTCTCAAAACGTCCATCTTCCAAAGTGAATAGGGTTTTTTTCAAGCTAAGATCACTGTAATTTGTATCACAGTGGGAAACAGCAGCACAAGCACAATGGCAGATTCCCCCACACAGATGAAACAAAGGGGCTTCTACACTACTTTAAATTTATTATTAAATAGTTTCTAAGAAGCTAAAATTGCACATAGTCAAAAGATAGAGAAAACCACTTAGTTGGTCTTTACTTACATGGCTTCCTCCTCAGGCTGCTCCAAGCTGAGTCACTTGCAGCCTCTACAGAATACTAGGTGCTCTGCTTTGCTGGGGTTACCACCTTTTATAGCAACTGCACCTAATGGCCTGCACGGTCCCACCCGAGGAGCTGCATTTGGTAAAACATCTTTCAGGTGTGTCCTCCCCGTTACAATTGGCCTGCAGAGCTGATTTTCGAGGGGTTTTGTGGGGTTTTCTTTGCTAGTGAGCTTTAACTAAAATATCCGCGGGGCCAAACCCTTACAGCTATCACTCTGCATTGCCTTGGAACACCAGAAAATCTTAGTTCGTGTTCTTTCTTATCCAGTTTGTCATTATTTGCGTCACCTGAGTGTCAGGTGTGTAGATTAGGATTAATCTGTAATCATTAACAGCTGTTAAGTGGTTCGTTGATGGCTGATATGTTACCAGTTGATGATTGGTTAATGAACTCTTTTCTCTCTTTATAAAGACTCCCTCCTTGCTATTTTTGCTTTCAGCAAGGATGGAGGATGTTGCCCTGTCCTAGCGAGGTTGTTTTGGGTAATGGACTCTCAACATTTTAGCATCAAAACACTGAGCTCAAACGAGACTAAATATAGTAATAATAACATTTTTGTATAGATGGAGTGCTTGGGGTTTTTTAAAGGGTGTTTGCAGTATGTTTTACTGAACTTCCAGCCTAAGTATTACATTCTTCTTTTTCTTCCAGTTTACATTTGCCAAAATGTGGCTGCTTTATGCACAGTTTGAAATACGCCAGAAGAACCTCCCCCTTGCCAGAAGGGCTTTGGTAAGCTTTTGTTAGTGCCCTAATTGACTTTGCTAACTAACAGTGACACAGGAATAGCATTAGGAGATCTTAAATTGTCCTTTATAAATTGCTGGTTTAATCCACTTAAATAAAGCATCCGAGGAGTCTGCAGGGACCAGCATTTACTGTCGTGTATGATTTAAAAAGAAAGGCAGCTTGCTATGATGAATTAGCCGCGGGCAGAAATGACAAAGCACTCCTCTGAATGCAGAGCACCCCCATCAGCTTAGTGCCATTACAAGTTGCTAACTGCTGCCGATTCGTTACAGTGATACATTCTAAAAAGCTTTTTAGATAAAGAAAAGGTTTGACTCGTAGAAATTAGGACCTGTCGAACAGAGTGTGTGAGTCTCAGGCTGCTGAGAGAAGCAATCACAGGGATTTTGGGCAGGCTCAGGAGCTGCTGAGCAGGTTCACTGTGTGAATGTCAGCAAGTCAGGGGACTGCGGGGTGTGTTTTGGCACCAAGACCTTTTGAAATAAACTTCCTTTCCTCTCAGCTCAGATATTCTTAAACTCAGGGATTTGGGGAGAAAGCCATAATTGGTAACAGTTGAGGTGATTTGACTTTAAAGAGCAAACTAATGGGGTTTCAGCCAAAACAGTGATGGAGGGTACATGGAGAAGAACTGGGCATATTTTGAAACAGCAATGGCCTTTGCAGAGCTGGAGGGCCATAACAGGGACCAAAGTGATACTCCCAAGTGGTGGATCCCTCTGTTTTTAATAAGTTCCAAGGTAATAAATGTGTAGGAACATTGTACAGGAGAGCTGTAGTAGAAGAGTTTGATCTCCAGTTGCTTCACTCACGTTGGCCTGAGGGAACAGAGGCTATGCTGCTTAATAAATAATGCTTATCCCTGCAAGTGGCTCCAAGGTGAAGTTTGCTACAGCTTGTCTCAGGTGTGCCTGTTCTTAACTCTTGTTTTAAAAGACTCCCAAACTAAGAACCAGAAACTGCTTTCTCACAGCTTGCCTTAGGACAGACAGTTTTCTCCAGAGTCTGAGGCATATCAGAAGGAAAACTATTAAACTTTTTAAAGACATTATTCTCTACCTGTCCATTGCTATCAGCCAGCAGGCAGGGAGGGGGAACCATTCTCTGCGTGAGGGGGAGCAGTGTGGGGCCAGGAGACAGTTTGGTTTGGTATCATTTGTTTTGTAAGATACTTGGGAACAGTTTACCTGACAGACTGGTACAGACTGGTACTGTGCTTCCGTCAGCTGTTGGTGCAGGATGAAGTGCTCAGCTGAGCCAGGGTAAGTTCCAACTCACACTCCATGGGGGATCCATGATCTGTGAAAGTGTAACAAGTGAGGACATCATCTACTTCCTGAGTTCTTGGTGTCTGTGGATGCACATTCGTTCTGCAAACACTGGCTGGATTTCCTGCTGGCCCTGAACGGAGTCTGAAGAAACAAGCTGTGCAAAAAACGAGTTGTGGCTCTAATATTGAAAAGTAAAGAAGCATTTAGAAAATACAGTGGGGTTTATTTGCCTGCAATATCATTAAGGGTCTTTTTCCTTAACAGGGAACGTCCATAGGTAAATGCCCAAAAAACAAACTGTTCAAAGGTTACATCGAGCTGGAGCTGCAGCTGCGAGAATTCGACCGCTGCCGGAAGCTGTATGAGAAATTCCTGGAGTTCGCCCCGGAGAACTGCACCTCGTGGATTAAGTTTGCTGAGCTGGAGACCATCCTGGGGGACATCGACCGGGCCCGGGCCATCTACGAGCTGGCCATCGGGCAGCCCCGGCTGGACATGCCCGAGGTGAGGGGGAGGGCTCAGCACCCGGGCCAGGTGTGAAGTGTTTGCTGCAGAGTGGCTGATGAACATGTAAATGACCCACCAGCTCAGACACAACCACGGCCTGGCACTCGTTAATTCAGCATCTGTTTCTTGGCAGGGCCATAAACCCCCTGACAAAGCTAAATGGGTTGTGTGCACAGGGTGTGGTGCTGCTCAGCCCTGATCCCAGCCTGTGCTCTCAGTTAATGCTCTGATCTCAAACTTTTCTCAGGGAAATTTCACCTTTATCCATGCTCTTCCCCCTCCCATTGTCTCAGTGTGCTCTGAATGAACGTGATGAAAGGCTTCTCTGTTGCAGGTTCTTTGGAAATCCTACATTGACTTTGAGATTGAGCAAGAGGAGTATGAGAAAACCAGGAACCTCTACCGCCGGTTGCTTCAGCGGACACAACACGTCAAGGTGTGTGTGGGCACCCAGGACACAGAGCTGGTCCTGAACGTGGCCCACGGGGCAGAGGAAGCCTGGGCTGCCTGGGTTCAAATCAACCCAAGTTCAGTCCCGTGCCTGTGCTGGGAAGGGGGGAAAGAAGTTTCTGAATTCCATACAGCAGCAGGCGTATCTCAGGTGAAAGCAGCTTTTCCAAGCAGCCCTCTTCCTGCTGAACCACCTTGGGATTTTAGTTGAAAAATCTTTGGAAGGAAAAAATAGCTGTGATTTTTCTGACATCGCTTGGTGCTCTCACTGACTAAATTCACACAGATTTCTCATGGCCTGAAACAGCCACAAGAAATGTATCCACGTGGCTCTCGTGAGCGTCCTGCCTGGCTGAAACAGGCGAATCTCACGAGTGTGAAGCAAGCAGGGATTTTCTAGGCTGGTGGGAAAAAAGTGCTTTAGACTTGCCTTGGTGTTGGGTTGGGGTTTTTTTGGGCTGCTTTGTTATTTTTTAGGGTTGTTTCAGGCAGGGTGTCCATGCTGTGCCCACAGGTGTGGATCAGCTTTGGGTGGGTGTTTCAGGCAGGGTTTCCATGCTGTGCCCACAGGTGTGGATCAGCTTTGGGTGGGTGTTTCAGGCAGGGTGTCTGTGCTGTGCCCGCAGGTGTGGATCAGCTTTGGGGGGGTGTTTCAGGCAGGGTGTCTGTGCTGTGCCCGCAGGTGTGGATCAGCTTTGGGTGGGTGTTTCAGGCAGGGTGTCTGTGCTGTGCTCACAGGTGTGGATCAGCTTTGGGTGGGTGTTTGAGGCAGGGTGTCCATGCTGTGCCTGTAGGTGTGGATCAGCTTTGGGTGGGTGTTTGAGGCAGGGTGTCCATGCTGTGCCCCCAGGTGTGGATCAGCTTTGGGGGGGTGTTTCAGGCAGGGTGTCCGTGCTGTTCCCCCAGTGTGGATCAGCTTTGGGTGGGTGTTTGAAGCAGGGTGTCCATGCTGTGCCTGTAGGTGTGGATCAGCTTTGGGTGGGTGTTTCAGGCGGGGTGTCCATGCTGTGCCCCCAGGTGTGGATCAGCTTCGCGCAGTTCGAGCTGTCGGCGGGCAGGGAGGAGCGGCTGCAGCGCTGCCGGCAGGTCTACGAGGAGGCCAACAAGGCCATGCGCAGCTGCGAGGAGAAGGAGGAGAGGGTCATGCTGCTGGAGTCCTGGAGGAGCTTCGAGGAGGAGTTCGGCTCTGACAGCACCAAGGAGAGGATAGATAAACTCATGCCTGAGAAAATAAAGAAGAGGAGAAAACTGCAGGCTGAGGATGGGGTAAGGAAAAAGCGATGCCAGCTGTGGGTCCTTGGTGCCTTTGTGGAGTCGTTTTCTCTTATTTCTCTCTTATTAGAAGTGCCTCCTAAAGCCAGCGTTAACATGCGAATTAAACTTTGCTTTGTGGTGTTTTTTTCCCTAGTCTGATGCTGGCTGGGAGGAATACTATGACTATATTTTCCCAGAAGATACTGCCAATCAGCCTAACCTCAAACTCTTGGCGATGGCAAAGCTCTGGAAGAAGCAGCAGCAGGAGAGCGAAGCTGCAGCCGTGGATCCTGACAAGGACATCGATGAAAGCCAGACTTAACACCTTGCCTGTCCCCACCCCTTCCCTGGGGCACTGTACAGTATTTTCATTGGTGATAAATAAATGTATTTAGAGACTTTTACTATTACTGACTTGAGATGGGTTTTCTGTGGAAAACAAACACTGTGTTTGAGATGATTCCCTTTAATACACCTGTTGGTTTCCAGCAGTTAAAGGAGAGGTCATGGGACCAGTGCAGGGGTCTGCAGCCCTCACCAGTGACCTGAGAACTGGGTGGCAGTTCTCACTTGGAGCACAAGGCCCCCTGTCCCCAGTCTGTCTGGGGTGCCAGGATCAGCCACATCTGTGCAAGGCTCTGCTCCAGCCGGTGAGTCCTCCCTGCCTGGGTCTGTCCCAGGTTTATTCATCCTGAGAACTGGGCTGGCCATTAAAAACTGCACTGCTGGTGGGGGCAGCTGGGGCTGTTGGTGTCCTCACACCTCATCTCCTCAATGTGGGCACGTGGCTCTTGCTCCCCCTCCTCTGTCCCACCCCCACTCACCCCACATGAGCCTCTGGAATAACATGTGCCTCTCATCTCTGAGTGTTTCTGCTGCCTCACCTAGCCCATTACATTGTAAATCTCATTTCTTTTTTCCCTCTTTCTCCAATCCCTCCCTCTGCTCTGGGCCCCATTGCTTTTCACACTTCCTTTCGACATTTCCCTCTACCCAATTCCCTGTCTTTGCTTTTCCGTTTCATTTTATTGAATTTTTTACAGAGTTTTCAGAGGTGGTAAGGTGGTTTTCTTGTGTATATTCTGATGGGAGTTTTTTTGGAGGGGTTTTTTGTTTCATTTTTATTCTAGGAGCATTGCAATTTCCCAGGAATTCCTTACTTTGTTGAAGACGGAACGTTGCCTTTTTATGCCAGCTTTGCTGTGTATTCTCTCAGTTGCTGATATCATCTCTCTTAATGAGACCAATGGTGAGATTGTCAGCAGGGATTCAGGTGAACATCATGCCTGTGTTTGTACGTGGAGCTTCAGCAGCTCTCCAGAAAGCAGCAGGGGCACAGGGCAGTGTCTCACAGGGCAAGAACCATCGTTGTTCCGAGTTGAAAACCCAAACACTTGGATTTTCAAGCCAGGTTGATTATTGTGGGGTTGTTGTTTCTAAGTACAGAGTTTGGATTTTTTTTTTTTTTGCCTTGTTTTTGAAACACCTGTGGGGAGTGATCTGGACTGACACCCTGAATGCTGCATTTCCAGTGGTGAAACTGTTCCCCCTTGGCTGCCCCATCCCTGGAAGTGTCCAGGGCCGGGTTGGACAGGGCTTGGAACAACCTGGGCTAGTGGCAGGTGTCCCTGCCTGTGGCAGGGGGGTGGGACTGGGTGGGCTTTGAGGTCCCTTCCAATCCAGACCATGCTGGGGTTCTGTCTGTGCTTTGTGTCCTGCTGTTTGGTTCCTGGCAGCCTCTGTCCCCTCTGGGCTCGTGCTCTGCAGTAGGTGTTGAGATATTTCTGCCTGTTTGATTTATGTCTGTTTGCCTCACTCCTGCAGAGCTGCAGGTTCTCATGTTTAAGTTATGAAGCTCCAGTGCCCTCCTGGCCTGCCTGGATTTATCACCAGGCTGGGTGGAAGAGAAACATTCCTGCTGGAAAGGCTCCTGGCATGAGGGGTGGGGAGGAGAGGAGAGACACCCCCCTGGAGAAATAGCCCCCTGCCATGCCCAGGTTAAACCCTGGGGTAACCTGATGTGTTGGGGGCTTTGGGGGTATGGAATGCCTTTAAATCTTGCAAAATTCAGATTTCCAGGTGGAAGAGGGAACACTGAGCAGTGGGTTCATGCCGTGGAAAGGTGATCAGCTCAGCTGGTACCTGGCAGAGGAGGATCCACAGGGAAGGCGATGGAAAGATGCTGGGATTTAGGATGCATTTGTTCTGGGACAGCTAATTAAAACCAGTCTTGCTCATGGAATTGCTTGTTTAAGAGAGGGCTGACTCCATCATGCAGTCAGGAGTAAATAGGTTTTGCAGTCTGGAGCTTGTTGTGTGGCACAACTGAAACTGTCTGTCCCTGTCTCTGACCAACTGAGCAACAGTTGCTGCTGTATTGGGGTCTGGAAATTATTGAGTTCACAGGCTGCAGGCTGCTCTTCCGTTTTTAGGGAGCATTTCTTCTTATTTCTTGACTCTCAGTTCTGCACACTGTCTTTTGTGAAGTTGCTTTTACCTGCTTTTACTAAAATATCCCTCTTCACGGGGGATTTATAGTGTTTGTGCCTCCGTTCCCCTTCTGTAGATACCATCAGTCAATAACATGCTGCACTTGAAAGAAGATAAACACATGTCTGTGCTTGGAAGTTGTGTTCTATTAGTGCATGGTTTATCTGCTGCTGTGAGAGCTCAAAAGCAAGATAAATGTGAGGACCACATATGGAAAATATTCCTCCTCAGAGGGAGCTGAGCCTTGTGCGGGTGGGAGGTGAGGGGCTGTGGCTGAGGGGTTCTGGTGCTGCAGGACTGGGGTTTGGTGCCCAGGGGCAGTTTGGGGTGTTTCTCCCTACATGTGCCAGGTGGGATTTTATGCAGAACCTTCAGGCTCTGTGGGTTTTGTGGTGAGCTGCCTGTGGTGCACAGCTGGGCATGGTTTGCTGTGGGCAAGGCACCATGCCCACACCCTCTGCTTTCCTCTGGGCTGCCTTATGCCCACATCCCATCAGGGGGCTGGGATCCAGCACTGTAACCCTGAGGAACGTTATCGGGAACTCCCTTTCCGGGTGGGAATATCAGTGAGAGAAGAGAGTTTGGAAAGAACTGATCAGAATTGCTCTCATCAGGATCAACTGCCCCCGAAGGTTATTGGTGAAGTTTTAAAAACCAAACCATGCTCACCACAGGCAGAGCCACGGTGGGAACGGGGAGCGTGTGGCCGAAGCACGTGAGGTTACAGCACTTTGGAATTGAAGCTGTATAAACCACCAGGCTGTAAACACTGGGAGGCTGGTGGTTCTGCTGCCTTAAATAGAAGAGGTATTTGGCTTTGGAGCTGGTTTGCCTTTACCTCCAGCCCCTGCTCTGTATCCTCTGGTGCTGCCGTGACCCTGACAGCACGGTGTCCATCAACTGTGCTCCTGCTCTGCCCCTCTGGACCCCATGGCATTGGCACGGGGAGACCTTGGCCTCAGCCCTGGTGGGAGTCACAGGCATAAGGGTGGGCAAATCCCTGGGGGATACAGCAGTCACACTTCTCCAGGGAAAGAGTAAGAGTAGGGGCTCAGCAGTGACGTGGCTGCAGGAGTCACGCTGGCAGTAACCTCCTACTGAATAGAAATACGGAAAAATCCGAGGTACTTCATGGGGATGTGAGCAAACTGGCTGAATGTGTAACATCTGTACAGGCAAGTTCAGTACAGCATAGGCTGGAGTGGTGTCTTGGCTGTGGCTGGGGTAGAATTCCCAAGAAGTCATCTTCCAGGGAGGGGTAGATCAGGGATTTCTTTTCGCTCTTGGTTGTCATGTAGAAAATGTAACACTTGTGTTAATGGTGTGCAGCAGCTTTGCTGTTCCCAGCCTTACTCTGTGAGGTGGGTTTAGAGGATGCCTTTTGGGAGCTGGGTGTATCTGTTTGGATAGTGTTGGAAAACACCGATTTTCACGGAGAAAGGAAGGCCCAGAGCCAGCAGCTATGGGATGGAACTGGGAGCTAGAGGCTGTAGCAAATGTCCTGCTCTCTCCATGGAGCTCCATGTACTGCTGAGGTGAGGTTGGCTCTGCCCAGGATGCTTTTTGTTCTTCCCATTGGGGGAAGCTGGGAGTGGTGGAATGTGCCTGTTTTGTGAGGAATTTGTGCGCAGTCAGAAGCAGCCAGTCAGAGACAGAGGAAGGAGAGGTGTTTGTGGAGTTGCTCAGGGAAATGACATGGTGATATCTGAAAAAATAAAAAACTTTGAGAGCGTTATGGATAACTGTGGAATTCAGATTGGAAATGTTCTGTGCATTTTTCATGTCCCTGCTAGGAGGAGTATAGCAGTTCTAATGTTTAATGCATGTACAGTAATAGAAGGCTGAACTGATCTCCATGGGCCCATTTGTTCCATTACTGTCCAGAAGGAAATAAATTAAATTCTATTTTAGAGTGCATTTTGGATCTGGATGCTGCAGAGGGAGAGATCAGAAGAAGAAAGCAGGGTTGGGGGGTTGAGGTTTGGGTGACGTTAACATAACGCACCCAAGATGCAGCTTAGTTAAAACCAACACCCAAACCCCCCAGGCCAGGCAGTACCAGTGAGCACTGCTCTCCATCGGGAGTGCAGAGGATCCTTAGGTTGAGCTGCTCAGAATAGAAAGGTTTTTGAGATGATTTTACGTTTGGTTGGAATGATGAGCTGGGTGCCCAGCATGCTCCGTGCCCCAGAGCCACCGCGGCAAACTGAGCCTGGCTACTGCTTTAAATAAACGCTTCTGTGTCCCAGCTCCAGCCAGCAGCCAACCCGCATTTAATCACCAAACAGACAAAAAACCCAGCACACCGGAGACCCAAACAAAAAACCCCAAACAGCACCTCCCAAGGCCATTAGCACACTCTGCAGCGCATTGTGGCTGCTTACCTTTGATGGGTTTGGTTATCCTGATTGTTTCTAAAACTTTGAACGCTTGTTTTATAACATTCTGCTGCTAGAAAAACAATCCTACTGGTATTTTGTAAACTCCTGCGTGTGCTCTCCCTGCTGGGAGGCTGAGCAGGACGCGGTGGCTGTGGAATACCCTCCAGGGACTGCCGAGGAGGTTGGGGTGGGGAAACCTTCCCCCCCAGCCCCGAGGTGAAGGAGCTGAGCTGTGCAGGGACCCGACTGGGAATTGCTCGGGGTATCAGGGGTGAGCAATGCTTTGCTCACCTTCTGCACTGTTTTCTTTCCCCCTCTTATTTGGTGATATATTTCCCTAGGAGAAAATAACAAACACCTTGCGCAGTTGCTTGTTGTTTTAAGGGAAAGTGCCACCGGGTAATTAGCATGGAAATTGAAGATGTAATACTTTTCTTTTGGATTGTGTGGGAGCATTTTGGAGATATATGATTACACTCCTCCGTCTGTAGAGCTTGAGAGGGGATGTTGGGACTGGAAGAGTTCTTTGGTGTGCTGTGGGCTCTGCTCCATACAGAAGCAGCACTGTCCTGTCCATCCCTGCTGCTGCTCATTTGAGCACAGGGACAATGTTCAGCAAGATCCACGTGAGCACCTGCAGCTTTCTGCTTCAGCAGGTGCCCCTTTCCCTCTCCTGACATTGCACAGCCCTGCTCTTCTAATGGCTGATGCTTCTTGTTTGGCTTTTGGAGTCTGACTTGCTCAGTTGGCACTAAATCAAAACTTGGAAAGCATTGCAGTAGGGAAGCTCCCATTTGGGTTTAGCTTGATATGTCTCTTGGGGACAGGGCTACTGGGGGTCTTTGCAGTGCTGGGTTAATGTTGGACTCTGACCTTAGAGGGCTTGTCTGACCTACACAGCTCCATGATTCTACTAAAGGAACTGAACGGACACGTTCAGTGACATGAGATGATTCGGGTTTCAGTGCTGCTGACCTTTCCAACAGCGCTTTCCAGCTTGTGCCTGTGTACAAATGTATCTGCCTCGGACTGGAAACCCACGGGATGGATTTGAATCCATTTAATTGTATCCCCAGCAATCTCCCCAGCCCATCATTCTGGGGGCCCTTTGTGATCTGCCCTTCTCCAGGTGTTTAAAGCAGCAAAGTAAAGAAGCTTTAAATTATGGTGAGCCAGGAGTTCATGCCCTTCCAGTTGCTTTTGGGAGCACAGTTACTCCAAGGTTGGTGGAACAAACCTGAGTTTTCTTGTTCTGTGTTGCAAGTGTCAGGCTGAGACCACTGAGAAGAGTGTGCAGAGAGTGTCTGTGGAGTTCTGATCTTAGAATAGCCATCAATTTGCTTGAAGAAACCAGAGGAGATTTTGGGCAGCTTGGAGTATTTTAAAGCATCAGCTTCTGTGTCAGTCTTTCTAGCCAGACAGAAGATCTCCAAGATAAGCAAATCACCCTTTTACACACACTTGTCTGCCCCGTTTTAATCTTTCTTTCCCAGTTATGTAAATAGCACCAGACTAATATTCCCTGTGTACCCCTGGTAAGCTGATTCACTCGCTCCACATTATCAGACACAAAAGCACTGCGGGGCTGGTTCGTAAATTGAGCTGGATTTTTATTTTACATCTGTGTTATTCCGAGCTCTTATGTAAACACTTGGAATGCAATTTCTATATATACTTGCCTTGTTATGCAACCACCCTGTGCAGTGATGCCAAAGGGATTTAATTTTCTTATCGGTGGCTTTGAGAAGAAGTGATCAAGCATTCTTCCTATGCAAAGCACAGGGAATTGTAAAGTGAAAAACAATAATAAGGGGCAGAAAGCAAGGGCAAGTACAAAATTAAAAAGAGGAGAAGAATTGAAACGTTTCCGAGGCACAGCACTGTTTCTGGCAGCTTTCGCTGAACGCCCGATTGTCTCCTCAGTGCGAGCTGACTGTGTTTGTTCTTTATGGAAGTTATTGGATGGTTCAATCCATACATCTGTGTCCCAGCCCACGCCCAACGCGTTCCGTGGTGAGGAAATGCTCATTTGGAGCAGATGTTGTTCAGTGGGGCTGCGATGGGCAGCACTGCTGGAAATGTGCTGCTCCAGGTCCCGGGGCTGGTCCTGTGTGACACCATCAGCACGGGGTGGGAGCAGCCACGAGAACGTGCCAAAAAACGTGCCAGTGACATCACAGCTGGAGCTGCTCTCCAGCAGTGGGAACTGGAGCTGGCCACCGCTCTCCCGAAAACCTCTCGGAAACCAGAAATCTGCTTCATGTCAAAATTGATTTTTAATTGAAGCCGATTTAATTCTTCCATGAATTAATGCATTGTGTGCTGAAAGGCTGAAACTCTGAGTGCTGAGGCTGCTCCAGCAGAGCTCCTGTGACCCTCACAGGGCTTTTCTGTCCACGTTAGAGCTTCCCCTGTAAAGCCACCGGAGGAACTCGGTTCTGCTGCCTGATGGGCTCCTCCGACACGTGCAGGGAGCTCTGTCTGTGCATCCCCCAGTCACCACTTGTGTGCAGCTCCTGTGCACCCAGCCAAGCCTGGGACAGCCACGTGGGCACTGCCCATCCTGCCCAAGGCAGCCAAGGCAGGACACCAGTGCCAGGTGTCCCAGGAACTGGCTGCTGCTGGGGGACACGGCTGGGGGCTGGCCAAGCCACTCCTGGTGCTGGCCCTGGGCTCCCTGTGGGGCTCTGGGCTCAGTCCTGTGGCATTGCTTTGGACCAGGAGATGGGGAGGAGACGCTCCCATGGGGAGCTCAGCTTCCTTCACCCAGCTGACCTAATTGAACACCCACAGTTGGATTTGCACAGCTTTGGGAGCCTAAAGTCCAACATATCTTTTGCTTAATCCCTCAGGAGTCAAAGCAAACCGCATACTAAGTGGATTTTTAGAAATATAAATGTCTGTAGTTTCTCTTTCCAGAGTAACTGTGGAGACCAAAGGTTAAACTGCAGTGAAACCCGGGTTCCTTTCCTCTTGGAAGCTGTGGGAGGAGGACAGAACTTGTTCTCTGGAAGGGTCCTGCCTCTCTGGTTTGTGGTTTCAGATTTTGTAAGAGCAATGGAGCCGAATGCGAAGGCTCTTGGGTATTAATCATGGACATTGTCTGACAGCTGCTTCACCTTTGCTCAGCTTGGTGTCCCTGCTCACAATGTGCTGCAGTGCTGCATTATCCACTTGGACCGTTTTCCCCTCTTCTCATTAGGAATGTGCCTTATTTCAATGCCATTGTACATAGGTGGGGGTAGTTAATAGCTGTGCATTACCAAACTAGCTTATTTTCTGGTTTGCATAATGTTCTGGAGTCCCAGGACAATCTCCACCAGCTCGGATGTTTAAGTTGCCATAGGCCGTGGGCAGGAAATAGATTTGTTTGTTCCTTCTCAGAGCCGTCGTGAATTTCATTTAAAGGGGAACTAAAATTGTTTCTTTTTAACTTCATGGCTGTGTGAACAGCTGGACTCAACAATCTTTGAGGACTTTTCTAACCTAAACCACTCCGTGATTCTAATACAAGCTTTTATAATTGAAGAAGTGATACATTACCCTTTTACCACTTAAAAATGCTGCTCTTCCTGCATTTTGCTCTGTTTCAGTGATACAAATAATGGTATTAATTTAATTTTGTATTAATTTTCTCATGCATGTAATGAAATCCTGTTTCCTTGTTAATCCAGCAACCTAAGCAAACACAATATAGGAGCATTACAGGAGAACACTTAATCTTCCCTCTTGTTTTTCTCTAATGGGTTTTCGATCTCTTTAAGGGTGAAATGAGAATGTTTCTGTAGAGAGGCCTGGTATTACCTTTCTGTGTTTATTACACAATTTTAGTCCTAAGTGTGTTGCTGAAACACTTCCAGGTGTTGGTGATCTCAGTCTGTGTTTGGGAAACCAAGCCCCTACAAAGGGGTTGGCACAAGAGGGTTTCAGACTGGGGCAAACAAACTGCATCCAAGCCCCAGAGAATTCTTGGGTGGGTTTTTTTTAAGTCTGGGTCTTTCTGTAAAAGACAAACTGATGATGGAAGTGATGTGACATCTTTGCCTCTGCAAAACCCCTCTCCAAGAGCTGCCAGGCTTCCTACCAGCAGCGTCCGGTTCCCAGGGCTTCGTGTCTGGTGTGTGCTACTGAATCATGTCAGGCTAAAATTTGGTGAAGGAGTTGTGAGCCCAGTGCTAACCCTGACCTTTTGCAGTGTGGCTGCTGCTCTGTGTCACTGCCAGCCTGCTGGGGACGTCCCAGCAGTGCGAGTCCTCACCACTGCCCAGGCTTTGCTCAGCAGCAGCCTCTCAGCAAGGTGGAATACCTGTGTTGTGGTGGCAGAAGTGGAAAGTTTCTTTCCACGGACTGAGACCAGCCCCTCCATGTGATGAGAGCAGTCTTTCAACACTGGAGATGCCTCGGGGGTCTCTTGCCTTGGCCCCCGAGGTGGCACAGTGCAGGGTCTGGTGGCAGTGACAGTGAGTGGCTCTGCTGAACAGCCGACTGCTCTGCAGCTTTTGGCTCGTGACAGGGTGCTGTTCCAGGCTGCTGTGGCTCGAGGTGACAAGGATCAGTGTTTGCTGCTTTCTGCCTGTCTGCAGTTATTTTCCTCGTGAGTTTTCAGGTGTAACCCCTCGGGTTCCTCCTGTGGTTGTGGTGGTGTCACAGGTCTGGGGGGGCTGAGCCTGAACACACACGTGTGACTCTGCCTGTGGGCAGCGTGTCGTGGCATGGGGCCTGGAGCAACTGGGGTGGTGGAAGGTGTCCCTGCCCATGGCAGGGGGCTCAGAAGGACCCCAGCTTGGGGGTCCCTTCCCACCCAAACCATCCCATGACTGATTCAAGGCCCTGCACAGGCACAGCTCAGCTCTGTGCTGCCGACGGTCCAGCAGCGTGCCCACAACACTGGCATTTATTTCAATAAGAACCAAATGTGCAGAGACCCTGAGGCAGAGTTAGGGCTTGAGGGTCTTACCCGCCCACAGGTGCCTTCTGCAGCTCTGAAACTCTAAAATCCACAACCTTCCTCAGCTCTGCAGCAGCCAGTTTGATTCCGTGGAGAATTCCCCCCAAAGACCTTTGCTGGCCCTGAATTGGTTTATGACCATGTGCTTGATTTGGGGGGAGTGTGGTGGAAGCAGCTGAGAAATGCAGTGGATCACAGACACTGGCCAAGCTGATGAACTGGCTTTGTCCCAGCCAAACCCAGGACAAACATGGGTTTTGTGTGGTATATTTTTTGTGTGCCCTGTTTCTGTGGCACATTTTTTCTGTGTTATTACTGCATGCACTGGGAGTCTGAGCTGCCATTTCTATACAAATGCTGACACTTATAATTTCTTAAAGAGCATCTTCTGCGACGTTATTTTTATTTCATTAAATAGTTTCTCCCTCTCTTTCTTTCTGATAACTGAGGAAACCTGGGAAACAGTATCAGAGAAGAGAGAAGACCAGAACAAAGGGAGGAAGATGGATCCCTGTGACAAGGGTGACCTCAGCCCGGCAGAAGTAGACGTGACTTGGGGAGGACACATTCCAGTGGAGCCCCAAGAGTGTGTCTCCCTCTCTTCCCTGAAGCAGCACCTGGAGCCTGCTGAGAATTGACTGGGATGTACAAAAAGGTGAATTATGATAATCCTGTTAATTCTGGGCAGATGGTGGGGCTGGGTCAGGCCCCCTCACTGTGGCATCACCCGCTGCAGCAGATTACAGCTCTCAAGTTTGCAGTTTCAGGCAGCATACAGCTTGTCCTGAAAATGCTTAGTGGGGTTTGAGGGTTTTTCTCCTTTCCTCCTGGCTCAAAACTTTCCTGCCAGGGGTCTGGGCAGAGAGCTCAGGGCTCCATGCCCTGGGGAAGAGGGCAGAAAAGCACCTGTACACTCAGTATGTGTCAGGGGATCTTCTCAGGCTCATAAATAATGAACTGTATGGAGCTGAACCCCTCTCTCAAATAAGAACATCTAAATCCGGGCACTCCAAGCGTAATTTAAACTTCAAATTTGAAGAGCGTCAATAATCCCAACTAATTTTAGATGTTAAATTTACTCCTACCTGCTCTTTATAATGAGTGGAGATCCCTGGGTGTGCTCTCCTCTGCTGACTACAGAGCAAGCCTCAGGGTGTGCTGCTCCTGGCACCCCTGGAGGAAGGTGACGTGACCCTGGGCAGCAAAGGACAGTTGTGTATTTCAAGCTCCTTAAATGATCTGTCAGCTCCCTGAAACGAGTGAAAGCAGAACATTTTCCTTTTTCTTTAATTTTTTTTTGCTAACAATGCTTGTGTATTTTCACTCGTTGGTTCCTTTATTTGGCTTCAGTTCTGCCAGATGATTCATGTCAAAAGCTCTAAAACCTGCAGTAAACAACCTACTGTTCACTGGAGCGATTCGGTAACTCCTGCTGGGATTATGTTTTGGACTGTTGATATTCCAGCCCCAGGGATGTTCCAGTGCTGCTGCCTTCAAAGTCTTTGGAAATCCTTGGGTGGGTGCCCTGCATTTTTGTTCTTCAGGTGTCTAAATGTGATGCTTGGAAACAAAGAATGACACCCCTTTCCTTTTGAAGGCAATTCCACCTCCTGTGTCCGGTGTCCTTTGGACTCAAACTGTTCACGCTCGTTAATGGAGGTGCTCATAGAACCATGGGATGGTTTGGCTTGGAAAGGACCCTGGACACCACCTGGTTCATCACCCGTGGGCAGTTCAACAGAGATCCCTGTGTGTGTGGGCTCTGTGCCCTACCACGGGCAGAGGTAGTGCTGCTCTGCCTGATGGAAACCCAGCAAGGCACATTCCAGCACCAGTTTTCTCCTTGTCCCCATGCCACCTGTGGGTGAAGGGAATGATATTTGTGTGCCATGCAGAAGGGCTTGTGCTTTTCTTGTTGGCACAACGGCGTTGCTTTAGTTTGTGTGAGCACTTTGCAGCACTTATGTCTGGGCAGGTAACCCGTCCAGCTTTTGCCTCTTCCTCTCCTCTAATCCCTTTAGCTTTTCCCTGATCACAAAATGGCTGAAGGTTGGTGCTGGCTTGTGGCATCTCCTGTTTGGTCAGTGATGTCAGGGGAGGTGTTTCCTCTGAAGGTCTGTCCTTTGCTCGTCTCCATTTCCTCAGAGAAGGGTTCCCAAACGCATCTGCACGGAGAGACAGCGATCAGCTGCCTGACATCCCTGCGTGTGCCTCTCCCGAGAGTTCAGCCGGGCTCTGTGCTGCCAACAGCCACGATCTGGGAGCGGGTGAACACCCCTTCCCCTGCCTGGAGGTGTGTGCCCGAGCCTGGCCCCGCTGCCCCCGTCAGCAGCCCCCCCAGGAGGTGAGGAGCTTTGTTCTCGGGATGCAGTGGGGACTGGGCTCAGCCCTGCCCGGTGCTCTCCAGGCCCTGGGGAGGTGGCTGGGTCTCTTCCTGATGTTCCCCGACAGGCAGGTCACGCCGGAGCAGCCCCGGACGCTGCAACATCCAAATAACACATAATCCCCCGGAACCAAAGTGGAAAACATTGTGCAAGCTGCGGAGGGAGCAGAACCGCAGCTTCCTGCCGTGCTCCTGATGCCTCCCGGCCGCCTGGGGATGCTCCTCAGTCCCTTCCACCCCCTCGCCCTTTGCTAAAGCAGCCCTGATTTTGAGCTGTCAAATGTGCCCACGTGCCCATATGGAAATGGTGCCTGGTACTGAGGGATCAGCATTTCTCTCCTCCGGATAATTAACCTCTCAGTCGGCTGTGCAGTTGGGTCTGAGCTTCACTGAGCTGTTAATCAAACCCTTCTTTCATATTCCCATACGTGCAGCTCAGGCTGGCCTGTGATTTATACAACCCAATATCAAACACTGCTCACAGAGCTGCTGGGATTTTTTTTCTTTATTCCTTTTTAAATCCTCCCTGGTGGTCAGAGCTGGGAGGGCGAGTCCTGCTTTACACAGGGTCGTATCCTCTAGATGGCATTAATTTGAATGAATTTGCACAAGGTGTCGAGTAGATTTCTGGGAAGGAGATAAATTGTTCAGGATGGAGCTTCAAAAGGAACCACAGAAGCTTCCAAGCCCCGGCTCCTGATTTCCCCTGGCTCGTGGGGAGCAGCTCCAGCCGCGTGGGAAGCAGAGCCGCTCGTTCCCTGGCCTGTGCTCGGCTGTGTAAAGCAGCAGCTGGGATCAGATGGGCTCCTGCTCCCGGGGACTTCATGCTCCACAGCCAGCCCACTCATCCGTGCCCCTCTGGGGCAGTGCTGGATGTGTGTGGGTGTGTTGGGAAGGAGAAGGTAATCCTGGAAAACAGAGCGGGAAGGCACCGCCGCTCAGCATCTGCTGGGGTCCAGCGTGCGGGGCTTCCCCCGCTGCTCCTGCATGTCTGCTGGAGAAGGAGCTTTTTGATCAGGCACTTCTTTTCAGCAGCGTTAAAAAGCATGGAAGCTGGATGCCTTAGGAATGTTAAATAATAGTTCAGCACTAATTTTCATGCTGTGACAGTAGGATGATTTTCTTTCTGTCAGCTGAAATAGTCCTATTTTTCCCTTTTTGTTTCTCTGCAGCACTTCCTTGTGCAAAATCTCCAAAGGATCCTCGAAGGGTTGACAGGAGGCCTGGAAACCATTCCTTGGGATGCGCCAGCGTGGCCTATGCAGCCTGGAAGGACGGAGTGCAGGAGGTAGCTGGGTCTTTGCCTTTCCCAGAGGTGGTGGTTCCTGCACAAAGGTGTTTGCCACAACACAGGCTCTCTCGTGGCCATGGTACCTCCTGCAGACACAAACATCTGCAGAATCTCTGGGTATCCCTGCATGCTGGTTTTGGGATGGGGCTGCTGGACAGGTCTGGGATGTGCTGGCTGCTGGGGTCTTAGAGCAGAGGTGCCCTGGAAGGCACCCCAGTCCCACTGGGCTGTTGCCTACCCAAAGCCAGGGAGATACTCAGGCCTTTCTCTACTCTCTGTGCTGCACAAAGGGAGAACCCAACCCTCCTTGGAAAACCCCTAGATGCCAGAATTTGGCATTGTAGGGAAGTCAGAAACAAAAACTTTTAGAAAAAAAAATTAAATAAATTAATGGCCTAAAATCATGGGTGGCTGCTCTGCACTGGGTTCAGAGACAGCTTCCAGTTCAGGAAATCCCCAAATACTGTGGCTGGGAGAGGCTGAGGTGGAACAGGCTGTGTCTGCCAGGCACACCTTGGTCCTGTTCCTTTCCCTTGCCATCTGTTGTGGGCCACCCTTGGGAAGAAGCTGATGGCACAGCTGTCACACCTCGGAATGAGGTGAACTCCTCAGTGTTTGCTGTCCTTAATCCACCTCCTCATCGTGTCCACGTGGCTGCCCAGTTTGGGATAACTGGGGATTGGCGGGGTGGGGGGGCTGTTCAGCTTTCCCCTCGAAGCTTTTTCCTTATAAATTCCTTAACAAAAGTTCATTCATAAGAGGCAGGAGGGTTTACAACTGCACTGACTTGGCTTTTTAAAACACTGAAATGCAGGTAAAGCTTTGGCAGCCCGCGTGAGTTGTGAAGGGTTTTATTTAATCTTTATGTGATTTTAAATGTGCCCAGTGCCTGCAGTTCAGCTCGCACGAGGTTTGGCTCTTTTCCTGTGCCCTGGCGAGGTCTGGAGTCTCCCCATGGAACAGACTGAGGTTTGAGTCAAGGAATGTTTGTTACTCTCTCCCTGTGCTGTCAATGATGTTATTTAGACAACAGGCACGGGTGTGGGTTTGCTCGTGTGTTTATAAACACTGAGGGAGGAAATTCCCGGGCGTTCCCGAGCTAGGTGCTGTTCCCAAGCTAGGTGCTGTTCCCTCAGCCCCTCTCCTGTGGGTTCAGGCTGCTGCTCCCTGCTCTGCCTGGACTGACAGCGCAGGGACCTTTGCCAGTGCTGACTCTGGGAGTTGTGGTTGTGGCCAGGAGATGACTGGCAGAGAGGGTTGCAGCAGTTTTCATTAGTTGTATATGAACAGGGCCTTAAAGCTCATCTTGTTCCAGCCCTGCCAAGAGCAGGGACACCTTCCACCAGCCCAGGTTGCTCCGAGCCCTGTCCAACCTGGCCTTGGACACTTCCAGGGATGGGGCAGCCACAGCTTCTCTGGGCAGCCTGTGCCAGTTGCCAAAGATGATTTTGGGTGCGATGAAAACAATAAATATGCCAAATAGGGGTGGGCATTACAGCCCTCCAGCAAAGCAGCCTCACTAGTCCGTGGGCTGGGTTATGGCTCTGGCTGTGTGCACTTCCCCAGGGTCTGGCTTTGGCTCTGGCTGTGTGCACTTCCCCAGGGTCTGGCTTTGGTTCTGGCTGTGTGCACTTCCCCAGGGTCTGGCTGTCCCTCACACGTAGCTGGGCTCTGAGGAGCAGTTCTGTGTGCTCACAGCGAGCACAGAGCTACAGTCAGGGCCCCTGAGGGGTCTCTGTGAGCCCCTGCTGTGCTCACTGTGCCAGGTCGGGAAGGCACACTGAGTTTTCCTGCTGGAATTGCCCTGCAGGTACCAACAGGAGCCCAACCCGAATACAAACCTTTTCCAGAGCTTCTGTTAAAGTGCTGGCAAACAATGGAGTGGCTGCCAATTACTGGTATTGAAATTCACCTTCGTGCTGGAGCAATTTACTGCAGTGCTCAGTTTTCTTTAAAAACTGTTTTTGTTTGCTCAGTAGAAAATTCCCCGAGGAAATCTCCCTGGTAACCAGAGATTATGTTAGGGGTCCTGTGAAAATGTACTGTTGGTTTTCATGGACTCCTGGAAGAGAAAACAATTTTACCAGGAAAAAATCCTGATCAGTCAGTATTTTGCAAACCAGTCCAGATGCTGAATTGAAGGGTCACGTTGCTCCAAAAAGCAGAATTTTAAGGGCGGAATAGCCTGAAGAAATGATGCTACTGTGACAGGCCAAAGGTATGGGTAAAAAGGATTGGAGGGGTTTAATTTGATGTGTAAACACTAATAGATTAAAAGGGAAACAACTCCTGGCTCTCAGTCAGAAAGACAAATCTGAGTGTCACAATTAAGGTGAAATGGATGAGCTTGCAGGTTCCAATCTTGGCAGTGTGAGCAATGAATTAAAAACGGGCTGATTTATAGAGACTGCGGTTCCTGGTGGATCCCTTTGTGGAGCATCAGCTGCCTCTCTCTGTTCCACACCAGTGGCTGCCTGACAACAGGTTCCAGTCTCACCTTCATTTGTGACACTGCCCTAAAGTCCAGGGCTGTGAGTTCTCCCACAGCCCAGCACAGCTGTCAGTCTGTTTGAAAGTGAGCTTTGATATCTGCTGCAATGAAGTGTGCCCAGGCTGGACAGCAGTGCAGAGAGAGCTCTGGCAGGCTGTAGGAAAGGCAGCTGGAATGGGAAAGAGGAGCCAGAGCAAGTTCAGCATCACTTCCTCCTCTCCCATCTGCCTTTGGGCTGTGAGGCTCCATGAGCCCCTTTCATCTTCCTTTGGAAGTGCCCTCTCATTCTCTTGCTTATCCAGAGAGGTGGTTGGGGTTTTATCACATCTTCCCTGCTGGGGACATAGATCTGGTGACAACAGTATCCAAGGGGGCTGCAAGGGAGCTGTAGAGAGGGACTTTGACCAGGGCCTGGAGGGACAGGACAAGGGGGAATGGCTTCCCACTGGCAGAGACCAGGGCTAGATGGGATATTGGGAAGAAATTCTTCCCTGTGAGGGTGGGGAGGCCCTGGCACAGGGTGCCCAGAGAAGCTGTGGCTGCCCCATCCCTGGAAGTGTCCAAGGCCAGGCTGGATGGAGCTGGGAGCAACCTGGGCTGGTGGAAGGTGTCCCTGCTCATGGCAGGGGGTGGAATGAGATGAGCTTTAAGGTCCATTTCAAATGAAATCATTCTGATTACTATCAAAGCTCCTTCCCCCAGCAATGGTCTCAGCTGCTGGGAGTTGTTATTTGGGAATGTTTGGTTGACAGGAATGTTGCCTCAGCTGGGAGTTACACAGAAATGCTCCTTGGCACTTGCAGAACCACTTCCCGTTCTGTGACAGAGGACTCTGCTTCCAGACTGCTGTGTTTTGGTAAGAAAAGGGCATCAAACATACCTGTTCTGTGGCAACTGCTGGTTCCAAAATATCCTGTAGGGACAACTGACCCATTCCTTGCACCAGCCAGGCATCTGGGTTTCCTGCAGTTCACCTTCTAGAGGCAGAACCCAGGAAAGCAGCAGCACAGGTCCTTCATCAGCAGCCACCCTGTTCTCCCCTGGCTGCCACACCAGCCCCAGAGCACAGAGCCCTCAGTCCACCACCCAGGCAAGAGCCAGCAGTGTTCCCCCACCAGCCTGGGCACTGCTCTTCCCAAAGGACTGGGAAATATGGAGGCTTTAGAACCACATGGAATAGTGTCTGATGCAGCAGGGAAGCCCGGGCAGGTTTTCCCCTGTGGTAACTGGGAACGTTTGCAGAGTGGAAGTGCCTCCAGTTTGGAGTGGCATCGGGAGGGATGCTGTGTTGAGCAGCTGTGGACTCAACTCTTTAACAGGGATTTACAGAAAGTTCTGGCAAATTGGGGTGAATTTTGGGGGAAACTTTGGTGGAGGAGGGAGTTGGGTGTTTGGGGGTGTGTTTGGTCTTTGATCTCCCTGAAATGGGCAGGAGCAGAAGCTGAGGACAGTGGTGCCTTGTGACAGCCCAGCGGGGGGGGAGCAGAACTCAGAGTGTTGATGGGGTGTTAGCCCAGCCCCAAATGCTGCCAGTCCATCTCTTTGTGCTTTTGGCCTCTGCTTTTAGAATCTTCACATCATGTAGGCTGGAATGTAGGTTGCTGAGCACTGCTCTGCACTGGAGTGCTCGTGGCCTGGGGGCAGTGGGATGCTCTGCTGGGTGGGTCTGTGGTGCTGCCTGTGGGACCGGGGTCTGTTGTCCCTGAGGTGTGTGTGATGGATGGGGGGTTCAGCCAGGAGCACAGAAATGCCCCAAACCAGCACAGCCTGAGCTGGGATATACACTGCACACACACACAGAAGAACTGCTTTATGTCTCACCACCTGAGAAGTGCCATTTGCCACAGAGCAGAGCAGCTTGAGCCTCTCTGTTTAAAAATGTATGAAATGAGAACACCTACCTCTCGTGTTCTTTCAGTAAAACAAACAATTAAAATGGTTTGAAGATGCTGTGGCAACATGGCTTAACTCTTCAGGTGCTGCTCAGGGCTTTCTTTTTATTCTAGTTGGGGTTTTGGTTTTCTCTTTTTCTCCTCCTGCTTTGCTCTCTTATTGAACAAGCTGGATCACTTGCTGCATTATACCGTGCCAGGAGGCAGCAGGGCAGCCTCTCCTCTCACTTGCTCTCCCCACAAGCTCTTTCAGCCCTCCAAAGTGTGAGATTTATTGTAGGCAAACTACTGAAGCTCTCCAAAGCATTCCCTGCCTTGTTCCCTCGTTAGCACAAGGAACAGGCACTGGTATGTGCAGTGAATCACGTTGGATTACAGTGATTTGGAGGTGAAGGGCTTTTGGGTGACTGCTCCACTTCTTTTGTCTGTGAGGAGGGAACAAACCCCATCGTTTAAACACAGTGCAAGGAAAACAGAGGTGGGTGTGAAGGCAGAGCTCCATGGAAGCAGCCCTGGAAAACAATCCATTACACTGGATCCCATATCTTTCTGCACTAATGGGCAGCACTGGAGCCATGACTCACTGGACCACCACCACTGTTGTCTAAAAATACCTCAGGAGAACGTTTCAGATGGATATTGCAGTGAGTCACCCTTCCCAGGAAAAGGGCTTAAGGAAAAATTAATGTACTGATGGAAACAACTCTCATCTCTGGGGCAGGAGGGAGGGTCATCCTTGGTCATCCCATGGCATCCGTCCCTGCTGCCCAAGGCTGGCTGTCACCCCAGCACCTCTGTCCCCTGGGCAGCTGTGCCATGAGCAGCCAGGCTTTCTTTCCCATCAGGTGCTGTGCTGAGGCTTCGGGCCCCTGGGCAACGGGAGCTCCAGGAACTTCTGAAGCCATGCCCGAATTCCAGGGGTGGAAAAGCAGGATGAGGGACAGCAGCACGTCCTTGGGAGGCAGGTGGCTAAACCCCTCACCCAGAGTCATGGCAGGTCAAGCACTGACTGTCTCCTCTGGCAGCAGCACGTGGGTCACTGCCTGGGTTCATGTGGGGTCCTGGCACTGCTTTGGGGTGAGTCTGTGCAGTGATCCTGGCACTGCTTTGGGGTGAGTCTGTGCAGTGATCCTGGCACTGCTTTGGGGTGAGTGTGCAGTGATGCTGGCGCTGCTTTGGGGTGAGTGTGCAGAGATCCTGGCACTGCTTTGGGGTGAGTCTGTGCAGAGATCCTGGTACTGCTTTGGGGTGAGTCTGTGCAGAGATCCTGGCACTGCTTTGGGGTGAGTCTGTGCAGAGATCCTGGTACTGCTTTGGGGTGAGTCTGTGCAGAGATCCTGGCACTGCTTTGGGGTGAGTCTGTGCAGAGATCCTGGTACTGCTTTGGGGTGAGTCTGTGCAGAGATCCTGGCACTGCTTTGGGGTGAGTCTGTGCAGAGATCCTGGCACTGCCTTGGGGTGAGTCTGTGCAGTGATGCTGGCACTGCTTTGGGGTGAGTGTGCAGTGATGCTGGCACTGCTTTGGGGTGAGTCTGTGCAGTGATGCTGGCACTGCTTTGGGGTGAGTCTGTGCAGTGACCCTGGCACTGCTTTGGGGTGAGTCTGTGCAGTGTCAGTGCCTGTTCTCAGAGCAGGGCCATGAACGAGCCTGGTCCAGCAGAAGTGATGCTCACCACGGTCCCAGCCTCTCCCACAAGCTTTTTTGGTGGCGGATTTCCAGTGCAGCTGATGCCTCTGTGAGTGTGAGCAGCCTTGAGATCCTGCTGTCCTCCAAGCAGGGAAGCTCCTGGGACAGCTGGTCCCAGACCTGGAGCTGTGGTTGTTCCTCTGGCTGCCCAGCAGTGTGGTCACCTCCATGGGCAAACAGGGCTTCAAGGGGAGGCTTAAACCCTGCTGGTGCTGATAAAAGAACAGTGTCCAGTGATCCTAAGGGAGGCTCCTGCCCTGTGCCAAAGGGGCTGTGGAAGTTGCTCATTGTCCTAAAGCTCTCCCACGGGCTGTGAGGAGCAGCTTTGGGGCCAGGCAGGGAAATGCCTGCTGAATTCAGGCAGCCCCATTTCCTCCTGTTCCATTGGTGCCTCTCACCCAGGAGCCCACAGCCTGAAAATCTGCTGCTGGAGTGTTAACCACAGCTTAGGAAAGGGCAGTTTTTCCACATGGCTGCTCACAGGGACTGATCTGAGCCCAGTGCTCAGCCTGGATAATTCTGAAACTCTGAGCCCAATTTGTTGTGCTATTTGGTCACTTTCTGACATTACCCAGTTCCTTGGAGATTACATTCCTTTTCAAAATAGCTCCAAAATGAAACACTGCTGTTTTCTGTGAGTTTTTATTGTGGGTAGGAAAAGAATGGGATGGGTTGGGATCTCGCCTGAGGCAATTTGTTAGGCACAAGGGGAAAGCTTATAAACAGAAGGACAGTGAGGAACTGGAATAAAGCTCAGGGCAGATTTAAGAGCAAATTCAGTAATTCTTTGCAATCATTAGGAGACCTCCTAGCTCTCTGCAGCTACTTGAAAGGAGGTTGTAGCTAGGTGGGGCTCGGCCTCTTCTCCCAGATTACAAGTGACAGGAGAGGAGGAAATGGCCTCAAGTTGTGCCAAGGGAGGTTTAGGGTAGTAGATATTGGGGGAAAATTCCTCACAGAAAGTGTTGTCAAGCCCAGGAACAGACTGTCCAGGGCAGTGGGGGAGTCACCATTCCTGGAGGGATTTAAAGATGTGTAGATCCAAAGTGATCCCACAGAATGCCTTTCCCATGTCACCCTGCCCAGGCAGTGGGGTTACTGTACCTGCACGAGGACACACCCGGGAGTCCCCCCGTGAGAATGGGGTGGGAAGGTGGCCCAGGCAGGGTCGGGAAGTGGCTGCTCTCTGGGTGACTTTGATCCCTGCTCTGCTCCCTCCCCTCTGCCCCAGAGCAGGGGGATGAGCCCAGGGAAGACTTGCACGTCAGAGCCCTTGGACACTGCCTGGAGAGATCATTAGAGGGGAAATGAGGGGCCAGCACACACAAATATGGCAACTGTGCAGGATGCTTTGGAAGTCAGCTTATGTGGCTGGCTGGCCTGGAGCAGAGCTAGCACACAGATCCCTTTAGTTATTTGGGCTGCCCCCTGTGCTCCCAAGCAGTAGGAGTGTCATCTGTTGCTTTTAGCAGGGTCTAGCATTCAGGCTCTCCCTCCTGACCCTGTTGCTTTGATCTGTGTGCTTTTCTGGCCATGCCTACTGGCCATGGAAAAATGCATCAGCCTGAGCTGACCTGTTTTTCCTTTACAAACAAGTGCAGACAGTCTTGGGAAGTGGGACGGGGAACTGGGATCGTGGAGTTGCAGGGCAAACCAGCACAAAGCTAACGAAGCTTCAAGGTGTTTTGGCCATGGGAGGCAGTGGAGATTTTGGGTCATGATACTTTTGCTTCTTAGAAAGTTTTGTTTTCTCTTCTTTGGTGTTAAACAGGTTTTGCTGTCAGCAAAACAAACCCAAAGGTGTGTAATGGCTCTGCCCTTTCTGAGGGCTGTTTTACTTAAGCAGAGAAGATTAATAGGAAGAGCAAAACTTATGAAATTTGACCAGCATAATTCCTGGAGTCAGGCTGTGAGTGAGCAAGGATCAGGTGCTCCTGTTCTGGATCCATTCTCTTTATTGCTTTCGAGCAGTAACACTGCTGTCTCACCATATCCTGTTTTCTTTTCTGATGTGTGCAGTGCTGGAACCTGCCTTAAGGAGAAGAAGGTGCACTGACATTCCCTTCACCTGCTCATTGTCAGTCCAGAAGATGCTCCAGAGCCCCCAGCAAGGACATTGCCCAGGGTCCCCAGGGATGGGGTGGCAGCTGCTGTGCTGGGAGTGAGGGCTGTCCCAGTGGATGGGCCTGCTCTGCCTGGGAGAGCTTGGTAACATTCTCAGGGCTGAACTGCAGTGAGTAGAGAAATATCAATATTTTTTTTTAATTTGAGAGTAGGCTTTACCCAGGCCCCCTGAGCTTGGGCTGGGATTTGCCTTTTCAGCAAGCATCAGGCATAACCCACAAGCGTGTCTGCCCTCCCAAGAGCTTTACAGCTCCTGGAAAAAGGGCTGGAGCAGCAGGATTCAGTGTCAATTATGGACATTGTGGCTTCTGCAGACTTTCTTACTCTTTGCACTATATAAGTTGGAAAAAAAAAAAGTTGTAAGTGTGTTTAAAATTAGCTAAACCAAAGGTACCTTTGTAAGTAACATGTAAGTACATATTTTAAAAGCCCATCTAACTTGGTTGCTAGAGAGGAGCTCAAAGCTGTTTCCTGTTATCACTGCTAAAGAGGAGGCCTGATCTACCTGAGGTCAGGCAAAGGTTTGAATTCATCCCTTTTGCAGCAGACTGAGCTGAGGACTGGATCTAATCAGAGCATCCTACTGTTTGACCTGCACCTGGAATCCATCCAGACAGAAAACCCCTGGAGCCAGCTGCCCATGTGGAAACCAGGCCAGCAAAGCTTGGTCCAAGCTGGTCACAGTGTGCTGATGTCCTGGCTGAACCTGCTGCTCCGTGGCTGGGGTGGTTTCTCCTTGTTCTCGGAGCCGGTTCTCTCTCAGCAGAAGATGCACTCTGAGGTCCCAGCTTTGTGCAACAAGAGAATGTGGAGCCTATTGAAAGTCCCTGCCTTTGCTAATGCAGCTGGCACTGTCTGGGAAAACCAAACCAAGGAATTAGCAAAACCAAAACAGTGAAAAGAGCCACAAGTATTATTACAACCAGGACAGGCAGCTCAGCTGCCTCTCAGTGAGTAACAACTTGCAGATGTGCGGGGTGAACAACTGCGGCGCTTTGTGATCCAGCTCAGCTCCCACTGCTGGGGGAGAGCGGGCTCAGGACGCAGCCCTGCTCTGCCACCTGCCCTGGCCAGGTGAAGAGATGATGCTGTGGATGTGGCTCACTGCTTTCCTCGCTGGCTGCCCCGCTCCAGAGCTTCCCAGAGGCTGCATCTCCGCTGGCTGCAAGACCCTGGGTGGGTTCTGTGGGATGTAATGGCAGACACTGGTCTAAAAGTCTTCCAGGCACCTGGCCCCAGGCACAGCCAGCTCTCACAGAAACATGCCATCTGCCCTTCCTGGGGTTTGCTTGCCCAGCCCTGCAGTGCCCACGTGCTGCAGCTGCAGGAGGAGAGTGACCCGGCCGGCGCTGGGGTGCTGAGGGGGCACCAGCGCTGGCTGAGCCCTGGCCTTTACATGCCCTGAGCAGCCAGAGATGCTATGAGATCCCCAGCAACCCCAGCCATGACACTGAACACCATGTTTTCCTGCCTTTTCAGTGAGGAAATTTCCCATTTGGGCCTGCAGAGAGGTTTTGGAACTGCAGTGCCTATCGCTGTACCTTTTCCTCCTCTAAAGCTGGCGGAGCAGGAAGAATGAGCCCTGCTTTGTGAATCTCAGAGCCCTCAAGGCAGCCTCAGCATCTGAGGGGCTTGACTCATGGTTTCTGCATAGCTGGGGCTGGCAGCTCAGCACTCAATAGCTGTGTGCCTGGAGGACTGACTATAAAAAGTCATGTTTAGATTTCTGCAGCATTCATCGTTTATTCCAGAAAATATAGCAGCATGTCTTTGGGCAGACCCAAATATGGAAATTGCTCTGTCATCTCCGTACGAGACAAAGCAACAGTCCAGATTCCAACACCTTTTTCTCATCCTGACCCACACCTGACACCAGGGATATATCTATTAAGGCTGTTCAGACCTGTCAGACTCTTACTGTGCTGCTTATATGTTCATGCCTTTCTGAAAGTCCCACCCTCCTGGAATTCCGTGCCCCGGCAGCGTTCCTGTTGCACAGCTTTTCCTACCAACTGGGCTCACCTCCTTCGCTGGGGTCACTGACCATTACCTCCTGCCCCTGGAAAACAGAGCATTCCCTTCTCTCCAAGGCAGCCTTTGACATATTTAAAGCGCACTGTTGCCACACCCCTCTGCCCCCATCTTTTTCCCTTGCACCCCAAAGGAGTGCTCCACAGCAGGATGGGATTGTCACACCGTGGCCAGGCTCCCTCTCTGTGTCTGTTTTTTTTGAAGCAGATGCTGGTGGCACCTGACACATCCCCAGCAGCTCCTGGAGAGCTGCTCTCCTCGCTGCATTCCTGTTCACGGGGAACAGATGAGCCCACCACTGCTTTGATTTGATTCAGGAAAAAAAAATCTGACACGGAGCAGAAGTTCAATTTTATCTCCTGATTTTCTTTGCCTGGGCTCCAGTTTTGGTTTAAGGCAATTGGGAGCACAAAAATGTTTGTGGTTAACAGCCACCGTTAACTGCTGAACTCACGGAGAGCAGGCCCAGCAATCAGCAGTTTAATGCCAGGAGCTTGGGAGTATTTTCTTGTTTGGTTTTTTTCCTTGTCTGTGTAAGTGGATTGCTTAAACTGCATTTTACATACATGGGGTCGGTCATCTCTGATTGAAAGCTGCCTTAATATTATTTAAGTTTGGAAATGACTGGAGGTAAATCAAATTTAGGTCATTTTGTGTCCGAATAAGAACTTGCATTGAGGGATTGAATGCATTTTAACTAATCCACTTAAAGTCAGGCAGTGACTTAATTTAGATTATTTTTCCTGAGCAAGTCTGTCTAGGTAAGACCTTGCACTGCTTTCCAACCCACCCTGCTTCACTTGAGAGAGATGTGACACCAGCAGAGCTAAATCCACGTTCACCAGCAGAGTGCTGGGTTCCAAAGTGTGACATTAAATACGAAATATATATCTGGGAGAATGAAGTCATGTTCTGGATGAGGTTTTAATTCTTTCCTTTTGGAATAGCCAGTAGAAATACAGCACATATCTATTTGGGGAAAAAAATACAGTATATTGGACAAGAATTTGAAGCATGTCCAGAGACTTCCTTGTCCTGAGGAATATGCAGTGCAGCAGCTGGGTAAGGGTCTCAGGTGATTTCATGTTCCCCTCTGCCTTCAAAATAGTTCTTTGTTTGCTTTTTACAAAATACAGTGTCCTGATGAGTGCTCACTTGTTGTCTGTGGGTTTGCATGGCAGGCTGTTACAGGTCACCCAAAAGAACTGGGGCTGCTTTGTCACCCAAACAAGTGAGAGCACAGGTGTGTGACGTGGCTGCCTTTCTTTTGGAGGGGTTGCTCCCACGGTAAATGGTGAAGTGCTGTCCTTCAGGTAAGCAGTTTCATTTATTAGTGCAAACAAGGGAAATCCTGGCTGATTAATTAGGAGTTTTGTTCACCACAAATTAACCCATTTCTCCTTCATTGAAGTAGGGACTGATTCTGATGCTTTTCCAGCACAGCTTCCTTACACGGAATCACAGAATCACTTAGCTTGGAAAAGCCTTCTGACACCATCAACTCCCCCCATTCTTCCAGCACTGCCAAGGCCACCACTAACCCACGTCCCCAAGTGCCACATCCACGCAGCTGTTGGATCCCTCTGGGGATGGGGATCCACCACTGCCATGGGCAGCCTGTGCCAGGGCTGGACAGCCCTTTCCATGAAAATGTTTGTCACAATATCCAACACAAACCTCCCCCGGCACAGCTCGAGGCCATTTCCTCTCGTGGGGTTTTCCTGGCCGTTGCCATTCCAGGGCAGTTGGGTGCCACGGCTCCTTGGAGGGAGCGGCCCATTTCTGAGAGGTTTTGAAAATACAGCTTTAGGGTAGAAGTTGAAAATCAGTTTGACTGAATAACGGATGCCAATTTTCAGGCACAGATGTATCAGTCTAGTTAAGCAAAGCACTGATGTAGGTCAGAGTGCTGGTTTGCTGCCCTTGTTTTATGTAGGTCAGGCCACGCTGGTTGTGCAAGTGACAAACTGTTTCTCCAAAGTGTCACCTGCTGCCGTGTAAATCAGCTGTGTGTCCACAGCCGGGGTAAATGTTTTAGCTACCTTAGGCTGAGGTGGCATCGAGGAGATGAGACAGTGAGGAACTCCTTTGTTTCCTCCATTACATGTAAACAAACGTTGCCTGTGAGACCCTGGTATTTACTCAGTTGAAGTGCTGAAGGACTTAATGACTAAAAGGTAATCAAAGCTGTTTTACCAGCAATATACAACAGCTCTACCACAGCTTTCGTGTAATCCACTTGTTTGGAAGGTGAAATATGCTTTGGTGAACTCCCTGCTGCTTTGTATACCTTTAGGGTAGTTTTAAACTATTTCTTTAAAGTTTTAAAAGCGGTCTTGTACATATTTAACTTGGGTATAATTAACATGTAGAAGTGCCTGTTAAGCAGTGGAGCAGTTTAAGTGTGTGTGCACAGACGTGTGTTTAAGCCTGTTGTGTTCAGCATAAGATAAATAAATCTGATACCACAGAGAATGAAAGATTTTGTTAACAGAGCTGGAGAGATGCATCTTAGAGGCCAGAAATTTGACACCCTGTTTTATACATTGCACAGGACTCACGGCTCTCAGTGGGCATGGGGTCACAGTTCTCCACAGGAATGTTTTTGGGTGCCTGTGCTGGTTTGCATTACGCTGCTGCCTCACTAGATGTCTCCAGGAGCAACCTGTGTGCTCCAAGATGCATCTCTTGATAAATCTGAGACTGGAATGTGGCTGGAACTGAGTCTGAGCAGGAGTTGATCTGTTTGCATGCTATCACCACCTCTTCTGCAAGTGAGAGTTAATTTCCACAACAGGAGGGGTCTTCTAACATATTTGTGATCTGTTGCTTAGAACTGGTGAAGAATTTTGTCAACACATTTATAGGCAGGTAAGTGAGGGCCACTGCTGGGCAGAGAGTAACAGCCCAGTGAACTCTCTCTTGGTTTTCTGTCAACCCAGGCATGTTTCATTCACAGTTCAGGATGCCAGTGAAGCTTCCTACATAAACTACTTCTCCATCTTTTACATCTGGAATTGGGAGAAAAGATGGTAAGCAATAAACCTGTGAGCATCTCTACTCACAGGAAGGATGATCACAGCTTCCTTCCAGTGACTTTAATTAAGCTACTTCAGCTGGGCCAGTAAGTTCAGCTCGTTCAGCCAAGCAGCGACATTGCTTCTCGTAATTGTGGATTATCTGATGAGGCTGCAGCGCTGGGATCCGATTGCATCAGCTCCTGTGTGAAGTGCTGATGAGCCAGTTTCGGATACCAACCCATAGATCATCCCAGGGATCTCTGCCACGTACAGGTCCTTCCAGTGCAAAGGGAACAAACAGCCCCTGGGGCTGAAAGCTCTTGCTCCTCTGCTGCAGACCGTGTGTTCCTCTCCTGCTGGCAGTCACCCTTTCCAGCCTTCACTAACACCAGGCATGCTGCTGAGAGGGTGGAGGAGAGGAAGATTCATCTGCTCTCTGAAGGAAAGTCACACAGAGGGACCTGAGAGAGACTGCTGGGGTCACCCAAGGGCAGCCACCTCTGCTGAGGCAATGGGGACCCTGGAGGGGCCCACGGCCAGGATCTGCCAGAGACACCAAACTGGGTTGTGGAAGGAAGTGCTCCTTGCAGGCTGGTGCTGTTCAGTCCTTATGAGAGGCCTGTGGGGTGGCCAGAACATACCCTTGGTAACTCGAGGACATTCCCAAGCTGGGGGACAGACTGAAGCTCAGGAAGGTGGCAGTGCTGCCATGCAGGGATGAGGAGAAGCAGTGGACTGGCAGGGACAAAGCGGGGTAGGGCAGCAGCTGTGCAGGATGGGATCCTCTGTGTGCGTGGGCACAGCCTCTCCCAGAACCTTGCCATGGCATCCTGGGGAGCAGCTCCGAGCTCTCTGGCTCTCCTGGGCACACACAGCTCCCCAGGAGGGCCGAGCCTGCTGGGCTGTGCTGCTGCTGAGCAGTGCGTGGTCACGGTCCCCACAGCAGGTCTCCACCTGCCTCCTGACCCATCTGCATGCCACGAGCTGTGATGCATCAGCAGGACCCAGGTGTGCCTCACTCATAACTCACATCCTGGCTGCTGGGATGCTGGTGACTCGCTGTGGCTCTGCCTGTGATGGTGGAAAGTGCTGCATTAGCAGCTTGAGGCAGAGAAGAGTTTCTGTCCTAGAGGGCTTATCAAGTGCTTGTGTTCAACAAGGAATCGGCAGTGCTGGGATAACAGTTGGGCTTGACAGTCTTAGAGATATTTTTCAGCTTAAACAATTCTAAGGAAGTCACAGGAGAGTCCAAGAAAGGCAGAAAAGAGAAGGTGCTTTCATACAGCCTGAGGGGAAAAAATTGTGTGAGCAGTCTCTGTGAGTTGTTGTCTGCAAGGGTGGGCACTGGGGGACAGGGATACATGAGGAACATGGGGGCAGAGACTGGCATCCCACCAGTGTTGCCAACCTGTGATGCTTTTTGGAGGACAGCACGTCACCGTGGAGGGGTTCAGCAGTAAAGGAGCAGGTGGGTTGGTGGTGATCTGAGATTTATATTAGATTTCACGATCCTTTTTGTTTTCTTAGACTTTTACAAGCTGTAAACTGTGAACTTTGGATACACAAATGTTAGGATTCATTCTGACACTGCTATTCTCAATATTTACCCAGTTACCCATCCTTCTTCTGCTTTTCAGTAATTTTTTTGGCCTCAGAAATAGCTCGCTGTGGCAGAGGGCCCTCCAGGGCAATTCCAGTGCACGTAGTAGGATTTTAATTTGCATTTGTTTTGAATTTTCTGTCCTTTAATTTTGTTAAACGCTGCTGGTTTTCCAGTGCTATCAGGCAGGTAGAGCAGCAGCTTTCCTACAGCCCAGCTGTCACTGTGCAGCCTCTCTGCAGGCAGGGTGCAGGCGGACACAGCACGGCCCGTGTGCGCCGGCGCGGGCTGCGGAAGGGGAGAGGAGCACGAGGACGGCTGATAAGGAGGCACAGAACCGCTCTGTCTGTGAACCAGATCACTGGCTGGAGAGCCAACAGGCTGCTGCTGAAAGAAAAAAAGGGAAGAGTCATCCTGAGGCGTTCAGCAACGAGCTATGCAAGACACAGCCTCAAACCACAGGAAACCCTGATATCCCATGAAGTAACAAATATTTTTCTATTAATACCAGCATTTTTATTGCCTCTTTCATCCAGAAAGAACCCTAGTTGGCTTTTATGCTCCGCACACTCAATTTGGTAATTGCTTCTCCTTGCCACAAGATATTCCCAAAGACATGCCGATAGCAGAGACTTGAGTACTGGGACAAACAGCCCTGGGAAGGGAGCACAGTGTCTGTCCAAAAGTTCTCAGGGGCTCTGACAGGGAAGGGCTGTCCTGCTCTGTCCTGCCTCTCTGGCTGCCATCCTGCTGGCCTCAGTAAGGGAAAATAGCACCTAAAAAGGGGGCTGGAGAAGAAAATATCTCCAAGCCTCAAAAAGGGACTAATATTATATACACATACAAATACAGTGTATATTATTTCTTTAGTTTGCTTGTTCATGTGTGTATTTAGTTGTGAATCTGAGTCAAGGAGGGAAGACATGGAAAGCTTTAGAAAATATCTGAGATAGAGTGCAGTACAGAAGAGGAGTGCAGGAGCCAGATGCTGCTGCCCTCCTTTAGCCACCAGAACCCTCTGGCAGAAGGCAAGCCAGAATTCAGCTCTGTAACAGCCTTGTTGGTTTTCCTAGAGAGCTGAAAGAGGGAGAGTGCGTTCCCTCTGCTGCCTGCCGGGACAGACAAACAGCATGGGTGCTGTGGGCATGTCCTGAGAATGGACCTGCTGCCTCAGTGTTGTTCTCTTCACTCTTCCCGTGGTCACTTCCTCTATTCCGCGGCCCCAAACCCAGAGGAGACAAATGTCTTTGTCTGTGGCTGTGTGCTGCCCTGCTGCCAGCCCTCCTTTCTTGCTCTGGCAGGGCACGGGGGCTGTCAGGCTGCCGTGGAGCCCATGGTGAGCTGCCCGGGCACAGGAGCTGTTCCCACCCCGCAAGTACTTCTGGTGGGCCTGCCCGAGGGATCACTTGGGGAGCACAGGAGGGCGGGTTTGTTGGCTCTGTGATGGAGATGGGCCTTCCTCAGGCTGCAGGAAGATTTGGGGTCATACCAATGATTCCCTGAAACCTCACATTCACCCAAAGGCTGTAACTGCAAACACTTTTGCTCAGGCTTTTCAGTGAGGAGAGTTGCCAGCCTTCAGAAAGAGAACACCCAGCTTTATCCAAGGCTGTGACCTTAAGCTGTTTTATCTAAGCATATGCAAACTTATTTAAATGCTCTTAAATCAAATGGGGACAGGCATAGCCTAAACTACTGTAAACTGTTTTTACATGGAAATTGCCTCAGCTGGGCAACCTTTTGAACCACTCTGAACCCAGAGTATGAGTGGTGACTGAGAGGAGGTGGTGACTGAAAAGAGGTGGTTTGTCATCACTGCACGTGGCACTGCCAGGAGCTGAGGAAAGGCATCCTGCTTTCAGCTGCTGACCACCAGCTCGCAGTGACATCCCTGTGTACACCCACCCCCTGACCTCTCTCACGGCAAGGCTGGTTGGATTTACTGGAACTGGCTCATTCAGACACGGAACTCCACGTGGGAGCAGGGGAGGATCACCCACACAGGCTTTCTGCTCACGGAGGGATCCCAGGCAGGAAGGAGGGAGCTGCCACCAGCGGTAATCAGCAGAGTGCTTAATTGCATCCTCTCTGTGGCTTGCAGAGGATGTGTGTGTGCCTAAGGCTTGCAGATTAAACAGCTGGTGTAAGCCAGCCCATCTTACTTCACAGGAGAGAAGTAACCACGCTGAGCTACCCCTGTCCTGCTGAGAGGCTGTTGCTTTGAACCTTGAACTGCAGCTGTGCTCAGGCACCACAGCCCTGACACCGAAGCTCAGAGTGGATGTACAACCAGCTAACGTGTGTGTGCGCCAGGTGACGCCTGAGGAGAAGGGTGAGGCTTTCTGTGTAGGCAGAGAGTGGGAGCAAGGGCTCGGGAGCTGTGCTGGAAAAGCAGGCCCTGGACTGAAAGTGCAAGGAACCCCCCACTGTCCTTTCTGGGCCACCCGCACTGCTCAGGTGGGTCTCCACAGCAGTTCTGCGTGAGCAACAGCAGCAAGACTTGGTGATTGTGCCACGCAGGTGCCTCAGGGTGGTCTCTGCTGGGAAGCACTGCCCAACCCCAGCCTGATGGTGCCCCTGTCCGTGTTTGGCCAAAGCTCCAGGACCACTCTCACGTGCTGGTGTCCATCCCCCGTCAGCCCTCCGAGCGGACCCGGGGTGCTGCCCGCCAGTTGGGGATCACCATCCCTGGCAGCTGGGCTCTGACTGGCCAGTGCACACCGAAACATTCTGCTCTGCATGAATCCCAAATATTTTTCTCCAGAGTTGAAAGCTCTTTGTGAGCATAATCTGCCAGTCCAAACAGAAGAAAATCTCTATTTGGTCTGAAGAGCAGAACTTGGCATGGCTTGCAGGGGAAAACACCAAGTACGCGAGGCTGTTTGCTCTCCTTGCAACAGTCATGACTGCTCCTTAGCTCCACTAAGGCACATCTGGCTGTCATCTCTGCACATCTGTATCCTGTGATTTACACGGTTTTCTCCTAATGCTTTATGTGGTTTTATGCTGTGATGAGGCTCTGGAAAGAAACAGGAGCACCTCTTTCTGCCCCTCTGAGAGCCAGCTCTGTGGGAACCTTCCTAGGGCCCTTGCAGAGCTAAGGGAACCTCCTCTGGAGTGCCCATGGCCCTCCTTGGAGAATGGTCCACCTGGCAGCAAGCAGAGATGCCAGCAGTGACCTGTGCAGAATGTACGTGCATCAGTAAAGCCTTGCAGGATGTGGCTGGGAAAGGAAGACTTTCCTTAGCACCTCTGCTCTTCTTCAGCCCCAAGGTGAGGTTTCATCCACACTTGAACACCATTACACTGATTCAGACTTACAAGTCAGTCCTGTTCAGTTTGGCGTTTAGACTGGCTCCTGGCCTGATGGGTCCAACAGGAGTATCAGCCTGACAGTCCTTCTGCTGTTATTTTGGGTAGGATCCCACCACACACAGGTACCCAGACATTGGCTCCTGCCCTACAGAGACTGTGATAGCATAAGAGGAGATGTTCGTGCATCTGTCTCCCACCCTCAGCCCAGCTGGTGCTGAGCCAGCTAAATAGGATTTCCTCTCTTGGATTGCAGAAGGAACTCCAAAGAACACATGGAAGCTCTGCTACCTGCAACCAGCTCCAACAGCCACAGCACCTCTGATCTGCACCTTTGCTGATTGGCACCCAAAGAGTGCCGAGATCATCAGATATCTTTTCTTTTTGTAAAGCAGGAGGAGTCAGGTGGCATGTAGGTGTGATCTGATGGCCTAAAGGTGACAGGTTATTAAGTTCCTGCACTGCTCATGCATTAGGTGGTCAAGAGATGATCCTTGAAGAGTACTGAAATGGTCAGAAGGGGAGCAAGAGTGAAAAGATGAAAGTGGCAGAGATGATTTAAAGCAAACTCTATAATGTTCAGCAGCATCTTAGTTACATCTGTTCTTTCTCTAGCAGTTGTTTTTTCTTGTAGAAGACTCCTGTAGAAGATAAATATAAAGTTTTTCTTTTGTAAGAGTAACATCTATGGCAATTCCCTTCCTTCTATTTCCTCCTGCAGACGGAGCAGTTCAAAGCCTGTTCCACCCACACACCAGTTTATTAGTGGGAGAGAAGAGGGAATTCTCCTGTCTTATTGCTCCCCAGAAATGGAGATGTTTCAGGAGCTAGTACTCACTATGCTAGTAAGGAATTTGTTAAATTACTTTGTAATTCTGAATGGGAAATTTGTTCCTAAGCTTCACAGGCTTCCCAGATATTCCCAGTCTCAATTCTCCAGGGAGCGAGCTCACGCCTGGTATTTATGAGCAGCCCTGTAACGGGACGAGAGGAGGCCTGTGGTGGAGGAGAGAGTAATGATTTTGCGGTGACTCTCAGGCTCACATTTTCGAGAAGTTACAGACTTCAAATAGACATTTAGATTTAAAGGGAGTATTTTGGGAGCACTGTCGCAGTGCTCTGAGGTGTCGGCAATGGGGATGTTCACCCCCAAACTCCTCTCACCTCACAGTGGGTTGATTGCTTTCCCATGGCATCAGTTGGAGCCAGCAGTGGGACAGCCAGGATCTCTTTTGTAAGTTGGGGTGACTTGCTGAAGCGTTTCACAGCGCTACAGGTTTCACAGTTGTTTACCATGGGATAAAACCTGCCCTGCCAGAGGGAAGGGAGTGTATCCTATCCGGAAAAAAACACAAACCAAAACAAAACACCTCTTCCATAGTTACATCCTAGGCCAGTTGTTAACTCCATTTACTGTCTGGATGGGAGCTGGCTCTGCCTACCCAGGACCAACAGGGAAGGACAGCAGTGTTGCTGAAGTTGTGTGGAGGAGCACAGCCGGTAAATGTGCGAGAGCAGAGCTGGAAACTGCCCCGCTGGCCAGCTTCAGAATCACAAGAAACTGATCGTGCTCCCTCAGGAAGGAGACCCTCTCTAACAAGAGTGTTTAGTAACTAATCAAAAATATTTGCAGCGATGTTTACTTTCGTTTCTGTCTGTGTCATGAGCCATGGCAGCTCTTGGGAAACAGACTATAGAAACAGAGATATTCCATCTACTGTGCTGTTCATCTCAGCTGAAGGTGGCTCTCCAAACAAAAAAGGTAGATCCATCATGTAATTCCAGTGCCCTTCCTGGATAATGGTGTCCCTGCACCACTGTGGACCCTGCAGAGGCAGCTGTTCCTTTGTGTGTGCACAACACCCCTGGCTCAGCAGAGCCCACAGATAGCTGCATTACTGTTGCAATACTAATCACGACTTTACACGGAAGGACAGAAGAAAGGTTCTGGCCAGCCCAGCTCCTCCAGCCTGGGAGCCCCAGCAGCAGAAGGATGGAGTGGCTGTGCCTGGGCTGTCCCGTGCCCCAGCGCTCTGGCGGGGTCGGGAGCTGTGGTGGGAGCGAGAGAACGATGCCCAGCGAACCTGAGGCCAGGCTGGGTTGTGCCCACAGCTGGACCCCTGCGGGTGGTGCAAGCCCTGGGCTGTGGGCTGGGGGCAGCGGGTTGGGAGCAGTGGGCAGTGGGTTGGGAGCAGCGGCGTGGGTTGGGAGCAGCGGGCAGTGGTTGGGAGCAGTGGGCAGTGGCTGAGGCAAGCGGGTTGAGCAGCGGGCAGTGGGCAGTGCCTCCCAGCCCGGCCGTCCCCGCCCCGTCCCGCCCGTGCAGGGCGGGCGGCTGGCGGGGCGGTGCCACGGGGGCGGTGCTGGGAGCCCGGCCGGGGCTCGCCGGCGCGGCGCGGGGAGCGGTCGGAGCCGCAGCGGAGCGGCCGCGATGGGCGCCCCGGCGGGTGGAGCGGCGGGCTGAGCTGCGCCGTGCGGCGAGGGCGAGGGGAGCTTGCTCAGGGGCAGCTGGGCGTGCTGGCCGGCCCTGGCCCTGTCTGCTGGCCGGCGGGGCGGCCGGCGCGCGCGGGTGATGCGGGATCGGCGGTGCGGGGCCGGCGGGTGCGGGGCCGGGGAGAGCGGGCCGGAGAGCGGGGCCGGGAGAGCGGGCCGGGAACGGGGCCGGCGGTGCGGACCGGGAAGCGGGGGCCGGGAGAGCGGGGCCGCGCCGGGGGGCGGACCAGCGGGCCAGGGCCGCCGGGGCCGGGGGAGCCGGGGCCTGCGAGGGAGGCAGCGGGGGCGGGGCAGCCGAGTTCCCCTCGCCGGGGGTCCGCACCGGGGCCGGCCGGCGGGGCGTTGTGCGCCGGGGGCGCGGCGGCCTCCGCGGGCGGAGGGAGCGCAAAGTTGCCCGGAGGTCGGAGCTTCGGCGGGGCGGAGGCGGGGCCCGCCAGACGCGGCGGCCGCGGGCTCGGGGGCGCGGAGGGCTCGGGGCGCGTCGAGGCGGGGTCCCGGGGCGAGGCCGAGGCGGCGGTCCGTGCCCTCGGTCCGGGTGTCCCCTGCCCTCGGTCCGGGTGTCCCCTGCCCTCGGTCCGGGTGTCCCCTGCCCGCCGGGCACCGGCCGCGCGCGGGGCGATCGGGACCGCTCCGCGTTTCGCTTCGCAGCTCTTTTGAGTGTTAAGCAGAATTTAGCCACGGCTTATTTTCCTTTTAGCGAAGGAGAGCGTACCCCTCCGTGACTCGAATTTGCTTTTTAAATAAACAGACGTGTCTAAAGGGTTTCACGGTGTCCAGCATGGTGTGAGGAATGCTCTGATGTTTAGGGAAGAGCACAAACACCAGCTAAGGCTTGAGCGCAGTGTTTCTGGTGGAGTGTAACGATGTTCGGATGGTTTTTTAAGACTCAGGACTTGAATACCCTCAAATTAATCTAATTGTCTTTTTTTTTTTTTGTACATGTCTTCTAAAACTTAAGCTTTTTCTCTCAAACGTGGTGATTCCTTCCGAGGAGTAAGGCCAGGAAAGACATGAGCATCGTTGTAAGTAAGCAGGAGTGTGTGCATGTACTGAATTATGTTTAGGTCTGCCTGTATGGTAGACGTGGATGTGTGACACCAGTGTCCATCCTTCCTTTACCTAAACATCAAGTCTGCTGGTTCGAAGGTGCGTGCCAGACCTGTGCTCTCTTCCCCCTTTCTGTCATGATCCATCTCCAGCAGAGCAGGCTGGCTGCATGCTGCTCGCCTTTGCCACGTGAAAAACTGTAGATGACATGGTAAATTTGAGGCCTGTTTTAGAAGGGGCAGAGTGCACTCCTCTCCCTGAAGGGCGGTGTGGATTCCCCTCCCATGTTTTAGGGTCTCTGCTGATGCAAAGGGAGCTCCGTTGGCTGTAAATGGCAGTGCCACAGGTGCATGTGTCTGTGCTCTGCTTGAGCTGCCCAAACGTTTCCCAGCTGGTGCTGCAAACTTGTGTCAGAGCTCTCGCTGTTTTGCTTCAGTTTGGGAGCCCGTCTCACGTTGTGATCAGTTTGCTTAAAATTAGTCTGAGAGGTGAGAAATGGCACAATAGACCCGGCACCCTGTGTGCCTGCAGCCATGCAGAGCTGGCAGTGACAAGGAGAAGAATCGTTTTACAGGTGGAAATTTTCCACAATGCCCACTGCATCCGCTGGCTCTGCAGGGGCCCAAAGTGGCCAGGCTCTCTGGGCAGCCTCACCTACAGCCTGATGCTCTCTGGCATTTGTGGGCGGGAGGTGCAAAGGTGTGCTTCTGTTTATCGATTTCAGTATTTTTCCCCACATAAAAATGGGGGGTTTGAGATCCAGCACAAACTTTGGACTGGACTGCAGCGCTGTGGTGTGGAGTGGCCTCTCCGTCCCTGCACTCCAGGGCGGTGTTCCCTGTGCCGTTTGGGGCACTCGTGGTGTGTGGGGCTGGCACGGCTGGCACGGCTCCCTCGTGCCCTTGCTGCCAGGGGGACTCATGGTGTCAGGCTGGGCGTGGGCTTTGCTGGGCTGCAGTGGAGTGCTGGAGTGGCTGCTGCTCCTGGAGAGCCTTTGCGTGGACCAGCTCAGTAACCCCAGGCTTGAATCACCTTTTAGGATGATACATTGTCGTTTTTAATGCTGCTGGTTTTCTTAGTCAGTCCCCCTCCCCTCAGGCGCTGGCTGGCCGTGGCCTGGATCTGGAGGAGCATGGCTTTTCGGGTCAATGGTGACCTGTGTGTGCAGAGGGGTGTGAGGTGCCAGAGCCTCCTTTGTGAAGTGTGTGTACTGCATCTCCCTGCAGGAAACAGGCTAGAGCCCTTCTGAAGAGGCAGGTAACCACAGTGTTTTAATTGATGAACCATCTGGAGTGAGCAACTCTCGGGGACAGGGCACAAGCTCTGGGTTTCTGTTGTGGTGCCTCCCACTGCTTTTCTGAGGGACTTAATCTCTCCGTGTCTCGTTTGGCTGGGTCTTGAAAAGGAGGCTCTTTGTCTAAGTGGCTTTGAGATCTCCTGATGCTAAATGATGCGTAATAACAAAGTGTTAAAACATTATAATGTTTATATGAGGCTCATTCCAATGATCTCTATATTCCACAAGGCTCAGGTTTTCAGAAATAGATACAGTGCATATTAAGAAGAAATCCAAGTTCCCATAGTTCATCCGGGCAGTGAACATACAGCTGGGATGCCTCTTTCTCTCTTCAGGCAGTGTAACTCTGTGGTTATACTCTCACGTTAAGGGAGTCACACTGGTAACTGAGAGGTGTAACTGAGATCAAACACGGCCCTGCAGACCCCAAGTCCAGCTGCCAACTGCTGGACTGAGTGACCCTGCCATCCTTGCAGAAAGAGCCAAAGGAAGCATGAAGTTCTTTTTTTTTTTCCTTCTTTGTCCCCCCCCATCAGTCTGACTCAAATTCTCTCTTCTAAAGAGAGGGAGGAGTGGAGACTTCATTACATGAGACCATCTCTCAAATAGTAATGATTCAGGTTTTTCAAGAGAGGCTTCTGAGTCAGGCCTTTTACCAGTTTGCTGTCAGACAGCAAAAATAGCAGGGGCATCAGTCAGTGGGTTTTTCTTTTCTTCTTTCTGTGTTCCTGTGTTTTTGGCAGGAGGGTAAGGGAAAGCTGGGTCCGATTCTGCAGGCCTTACTCATGGGGATGGGCACATCCAAGCACATGGAGTTGCCTGTGTGATTCAAGCATGGAGGATTTGGGTTGCTTATAAGTCTTGTTTTAACTTGATTGGGAGTGAAGTATTCAGAGGGGTGGAGCAAGGTCTGCATTTTGACTGGCTCTGAGAATTACCCCAAATCCAAAGCTCAGGCTGTTTTCACAGGACTGATAATTGCCTGGTCCTTGTGGCCTGTGGAGGGTTGAGAGCATCTGTGTCATGAGAACACATTCACAGAAAGCCTCTGAGCGATCCTGGATGGTGTGGTGGGAGATGGGAGCAAAGATCCTGGCATGTCTGCCTTGCACCCCTGTGCTGGCTGGAGGAGCTCACAGGACTGGAATGAGCCACGTAGGCTGTTTCCTCCTGACCGCTTTGTCACGGGCCCTGCCTCAGAGGGCTTTTCCTTACAGATCTCCTTACTGCCAAAACAACGTTGAAGAACCTTGGTGTGACAGATCCTGGTCCTCTGGCTGGGAGTTAAGTGAAAACTCCCTGATTTCATTTGAATGTTTTAGTTTGTGCAAACCAAGAAACCCAAACCGAACTTTAGAGGTCATGCAATGAAAGCACAAAAGCAGTTGTTTTCCTCACCTCTCCAGCAGAGCGTAATCCAAGCTCCAGTGCGAGTAATCCTAGCCCAGATGTAATGCTGTAATCGTTGGACCCCTGGATGTGGGAATTTACCCTCATAAACTCGGGAGAGGCATCAGGCCAGAGTGTGGTATGTGACCTCTTTGGCAGGGAACTTGTTTGGCCTTGCAGGAAATGACTTGTTCATTTATTTAGTACTTGTTCAAGGTCCTGCACCAACAGCCGAGTGAGACTGAGCTCTTGAGCCGAGCAGCTCCGGGGGTGGCAGGGATGGGACACACAGCAGTGCTTGGGGGGACGTGGGGGAACCTGCTTAAAGCTGTGCTTGGCCATCAGCATCTGCTTCGGGCACCCACAGAGCAGGGCTTGTACAACTGGCCGTGGGTCTGGGCCAGCTGCAGGGTCTCCCTGAAGAACTGCCTTAGAAACCTCCAGATCTCCGTTCCTGTTTGGAGTCCCCTGGATTAAAACGTTAGGGCAGTGCCGGGCTGCACGCTGGGCTGGCTGATTTCCCAAAGTTGGGTGCCTGAGGTAGACTCTGGCACACCACCTGGAACCACAGGAACCTGGTGCTTGGGACGTGGATGCAGGATGCTCAGGAGCTCTGGCTCCAGCAGGACATGGGAGCAGGGGGATGCTGGCCACCCCAGCTGCTCACAAACACAGTGAACACAAGGCTGTGAGAGGGTGAGGAGCAGAAAGCCCCAACAGCTGTTATTCCATGTAGGTTTGTGCTCCACACCTGCCTGAGCTGATTGAGCTGTCCGGGTTCAGTCCTGCCCTGTCCGTAGCTTGTGCTCTGGCGTGGCAGTGGCCCTTAGCTGAGCCTTCTCAGCAAGCTAACCCAGCAGGAAGCTAGCCCAGGATAAATACAGGGGGTTTTCTGCCAAATTAGCACACTAAAATGACTCGGTGAAGGGCATTAACAAGCCAGAGAGCCCTTGGGTGGTGGCTGTGGTCAGAACAGCAGAGCTCGTGGTGAGGTGGGCATGGTTTGTTGGTTCTGTCCCAACCCTTTTTCAGTGGTTCCCTCGTGCTGCTAGTCTTTAATGGTCTGTACTTAGAGGAGGCAGGCTGGTCATTTGGCCCATTTTTGGTCAGAGATCCTCAAAAGGCTTGGCTGGACCTCTCATATATTCATGTGGTGGGTACTTGTGTCTGTAGGCTCCTGGGAGGGAGACTGTGGAAAACAAACTGTCCTGGGGTGGGAGAGGGTCATTTAGGAGCTCAGCAGTCAGCCCTGCAGTTTGGAAAACTCCTCTCAGCCCTGGAGCTGACCTGCTTATAGGTATTAGCCTGTCCCAGGGCACTCTTCTCTATTTTGTCTCTGTTCTTCTTTAAATTAATGGCAACTTTATGGTGGCTAGAAAAATAAATGTGGGGTTTTTTTATGGTTTTCGTTCCTTTGGAGTAATTGAAGTTACCCTTTCTAGCTCTCTTGTCCACAAGGAAGTATAAAAAATTTGGTTTTCATAGAGCCTTCCCTAAGATAAAACTTGAAGGAAAGAGCTGGGTTTCATGAAACCTGTCCCTGGAAACCTTGGAGTTCTGTGTTTTGGAATGAAATCCACGTGGGGTTCCTGGAGCACAGAGCCTGAGGGATGCACCTTGTTACACCCTTGCTTGGAAGCCAGTGCAGCAGCTCATGGCAGCCCCTGCGGGCGGGCGCAGTGGTGGAGCTGCTCGGTGCTGGCATGGCCGTGCTCTCCCCCCTGCTTGTCACAGCCCACAGCCAGGAAGTTGAGCTGCACCAGTGCATTTTTTTTTTTTAATAAAAGGGGGGTTTACCCTTTTCCAGCCTTGCCTTCCTTGCCCTTCTCTAGAGCAGTCTTTAGGCTTGGGATTTTAGAAAGCACTGGAGATGTTCGGAGGCTTTGTTCTGCTCCAGGTTTTACCTTGGCTATTACCACGAGTCAAGTCAGACTGATGCCAAGAGCCATTGGTAACCTCATCCTAATTTTTTTCCGCTGCTGTGGCTTTATGGGAAGAAGCAGTTGGGCATGCCCAGGTGTTTGTAGCCCTGCCACTCTAATCATCGTGTCCTGTAGACATGCTCTCAGGAGAAAAGGGTCACACAGTGAGTAAATCTTCGTGGCTGGTTTGCATTACTCACAGCATCAAAGGGAAATCCTTTGAAAATGAAGTGGTAAATGTGTGTAATTTGCAGCTCATGAATGGGTTCTTGGCTGAGCCTGAAGGGATGCAGGTGTTCTACCTCTCCTCCCTGTGGGATCCTTGCTGGACTGCTGGACTCCTCCAGCCCTGAGCAGCCTGTCCTTGTGTTATTTACTGCCAAGGGCATCCTGACAGGGTGTTTGCAGTTAGCTACTAGAAACCCCTTGGGGGCAGTTCCGTCTCCTGGCGCTGTCTTTTCTTGCATCATCTTCCACAGAAGGTCAGGTCTCCACAGCAGTCAGCGAGACCGAGACCTGATTTTGTCAGCTTGGAAATGATAGTGGTGGAGCTGCCTTGTTAGGGAGGTGGCCTTGGGATGAGCCCACTGTACCTGGGGATTTGCCAGGGTGGCGAGGCCTCCATCGCTTCGGCAGCGGAGCCAAGTACCTCGAAGGAGCATCTGCAAGACAGGAAAGAGGTGCAAGTCAGTGTGTTTGTTCTGTAGTGTTGCTGGATCTCAGCAAAATACTCAGTTTTAAAAATCTCTAGATGCTGGGCTTTTCTTTAGGAGTGGGCTGAGAAGACTCTGGAAGTGATGATATTTCTAAAGAAGGAAAGGGAGCAGGATGGGATGTTATCCAGCAACAAGGGCTGATTGAATAGGAGCCCACAGTATCTGGAGATGACTTCAGGCTGGATTAAAATCAGGAGCTTGATGTGGACTGGAGATGTTTAAGCTGATATTTTTTTTTGAGGTATCCTTGAGACTAGGAGCACTGTACCAAGGGCTCCAGGGAGAAGTCCTGGGTCTTGTTCTTCTGGAAAAAGGGAAGCGTTGAAGAGGAGTCCAGATGTGGTGTCCAGGGAGAGAGCTGTGTGGGACTGTACTTGCTGGGACTTTATTTGCCTTTTATGGACTCTTTTGGCAAACATGGAATGTCATCTGCCTATAAGCCATGCCTGTGGGAAGCAGATGGTCTCCAGGTCCCGATGGGGACCTGGAAATGTCCCACAGGCCCAGGGGAGAGGGGAGTGGGACGGTGTCTCCAGCTGTACCTCCTGCCCTGCGCTGCCCTCTCGCTCAGCTCTGCAGGCTGCCCATGGCAGGCCGGGGCACGGGCGATGTGCTGGTGGATGTGAGCGTCTGTTGAGAAGGGGACATACCTTTCATAGAGAAAACCCACTGTTACGCACAGAGGGGTGTGAGAAGGGGTCTGGAGGCATGGATTTCGTCAGCCTGACCTCGCTGTGCCTGCGGTCTCGTGTGCGGTGCTTTGGCTCAGAGCCGTGTCTGTGTGCCCACAGGCAGTTAGGCCAGGGACCAGGGCTTAACCTGCGCCATGGGAAGTGCTGGGCCTGAGTTCTCGTGGGCTCGTGTGTGTACGAGGTTAACCAGGTCCTTCGTCACTCAAGCCACTCTTCAGCCTGTGGTCTTGTCAGAGGAAATGAGGCAAGTAAGCATGTCCTCAAACTATAAGGGCTGAGCCTAAAGGGATACTGAGGGACGAGAGAAGTGCCTGGGATTCTCCTGGCACAGGAGTGTCAGACTCACATGGAGCTCAGGTCTGCAGATGGGTTTTTGTACCAGTCCAGAGTGTTTTGACATGTCCTTATGGATCAGCCCCAGGAAGCTCCTGTGGCCCCACGGTGGCTGAGGGGTTGAAGTGCATAGCCAGGGTGTCCTGCTGCCCTCAGCACAGTGTATCTCCTCTGTTGCAGTGCTGGAAGAGGAGAAAGACTTGTTTTGATATTGCTGAGCGAGCTCCTCTAAGGGGAACGTTGGTATGCCAAGGCTCATCCTCAGCATTTGCTCCAGCAGCAGGCATCACCTATCCAACCAGAACTGCAAGCAGGTTTTGATAGCTCCACTGGGAAAGAGCCTGCTGAAGTCCAGGAAAAGAATCTTTTTGATATGCAAGCCAAAAACGTGCTAAGTGAGCTACAAACAACTGAAGGGTCTGCTGTTAAAGTAATCCTCATTCAGAGATAGACTCAACTGTTTTTTTCCCTAAGATGGCCAGAACATCCTGTAACATAAAGCAGGAGGAGAAACGAGCCTTACATGGACATTGCTTTCTCCTCTGAGAAGACCTACCCTGCAGTTCTCAGTGCACCTCTACGTAATAGTTGATTTGTATTTTGTTGAGAGAATGGGACAGAAAGAAACTCTTGTAAATGAATGTTGCACACACTGACACAGTGCAGCAGTTCATTTTAGGGAAAGCAGAGCATAAGCTGTGCCATTTGAGGTTATGCACCATGACGTGTACAAAAAGGCCCATTGCAATGGAGTTCTGTTGTTAAAAAAGAGTAGGTACACGTGATGTGCGACTCCCAGGGTGGTGGCAAGCAGAAAAGAGCTGTTAAATGCCCTGCTTTTGTGGTCAGTGAGTGCCATGCAGTTTGGGAGCTGGTGGGGATTCTGGCTGTGATCCTACTTGACACATGGGTTCCACTCCCTTCCCTGCAGGAGGGTGCCCGGTGCTGTGGTGGGGCTTGGGGCAGAGGATGCTGTAGAGCCCTGTGGAGGACAACAGCCCTGCTGAACTGCACAGCCAGGAGAGGTCTCACTGACGGGGTGGAATGGAGTCCTTTCTGGGATGTAGGCTGCTGGACAGCTGGGTGGACCAGCCCCTGGGTGGACCCAGCGTAGGGCACCGTGGGTCACATCTTTTGACGGGGCACAGGTTTCACATCCTGGGTCTCTGTGGGCAGGGACCATCCTGCTGCAGTACTGAGGGCACTGGCTGGTGCCAGGGTCCTCACAGGCCTTGTGAAAACCAAGCTGGGACGAATCCTTGTCCCAAAGAGCTCCTTTCCAACGCAGTGACCTGTCAGATACAGCTTGCTTGTTCACAGCGCGCTCGTTCAGCAGGTTCCGTGGGTGGTGCTCCCAGCGCAGTGCTGCTGGCTGTGGGCTTCTCAGGAAGCAGAGGCATTAGAGGGGAGGGAGGGGGAGAAGAGGCAGTGCTTAAAAACCCCCTCAAGTTAATTTTGCTGCTGACTGCTGACAAAGTAAAATAAATTGAGTTTCGTGTTCTTTGGATTTATTCTTGCACTAAATTGGAGGAGGCAGCAAATCAAGCTTGTTCAGAAGTGGATGAGTTTTCCGAGAAAGTAACTGAGTAATGTAAAAGCCTCTTGAGTTAAGAAATGATCCAAAGGGAGGTTGCAGGAGTGCCTGTCTCCATAGCAGAGGTGCTCCAGGCCTCTGAGCATCTTTGTTGCCTCCTCTGGACTCGCTCCAAGAGGTCCACGTCCTTCTGATGTTGGTAGCCCCAGAGCTGGATGCAGCACTCCAGGTGGGGTCTCACCAGAGCACAGTATTTTTAAAGCCCTGACCATAAGGCTATTAAAAAAAAAAGAAGAAAAAAAAAAGCCAAGGCTTTTTGTTTCATTTTAGTGGAAGCCATGTATTTTTCCAGGGGAAGCACGAGTTCTCCTGACCCCATGTGTGTCCCTCGGGTGCGTGGCTCCGAAGCACCCGAGGCGTGGGGCCGTGTGCGGGTGGCAGGGCTGTTTGGGAGAGGGAGGCCGAGCGCCCGAGGACGCTGGGGCTGGCGTCTCAAATTGTTTAAATTGACTGTGGTGGCACGGTGCCAGCTGACACCAGCTGAGAATCTGGACAGAACAACTTGTCCAAGGTCACCTCACGGGCTAATAGCAGAGCAGTGAATTAAACCCGGGTCTTCAGAGTCTCACTACAGGGTAAATAAAGAATTGCTTACCGCTTCTTGGGGGGTCTGCCTGTCTTAAAGCCTTATAAAGAAAAGACAGCATCAAACTCTTGATTCTGGTATGATGTAGAGCACTATCCTTTTGTGCCAGGATCTCTGGTTAAAAATAGAAAGGTTTTTTCCCCTCTATAGCATTATTTATTTCCTTTATACACTTTATGATGTTCCAGGCCAGGCTCATTTCTCAGAGGAGAGGGGCAGAAGTGCTGCTGTGCTACTCGGGACTGGTACCTGTTTGTGCTCAGGTCGCCTTTGTGACTGTCTTTTCCAGCAGGTAGGGAACATTCCCCAGGTGGAAAAAGTAAGAGTGTAGTTAGCAGTTTGGACACAAATTGCATCCAAGTCATCTACTTGTAGGGACAGATTGCCTTTTTAGGGGTCTGCGAAGGAGTCTCTGCAAGGTTCAGTCAAGCTTTAGTACAGAAGCCCTTGAAAACCTTCAGCAGGCTCATGTGCTGGTGTCCCCCTGGTAAGGACCAGTCTAAAAGCTGCTGAAGCCAAGAATTGGTTTTGATAGTTTTCTCTATTCATCTGTGGTCATTTATGAAGGACTTCCTCCATGTGTGTAGAGATGCTTTGCTTTTTTTTTTTCCCCCTTTTCTTCTTTTTTCCCCAAGCCCTTGAAAAGCTTTTTCAGTTGCCATCATGATGGTTTGGGTATGGGAGAGAGAATGGGAGTTAAATTAAAATTCAGGGTCTGCAGCAGAGAGATGCAAGGCTGAGCAGTTGGTTCTTGCTGGAGGGGGTCTCACGGCTGATTTCCTCCCGTGGGACTGGGAGAAGGGACCCAGAGGGTACAAAGCCGAGTGGAAGGAGCAGGACAGTGGCTGTGCACTCCTTGTCCTGTGACATCCCTCTGTCCCTACGTGCACCCTGCCCAGGGGAGCTGGGGCTGGCACCCATGTGCTCAGGTGAGCTTGAGCTCCACAGCCAGATCCATCTGCAGAGATGAGGGACGAGCTCTCAGCTGGAGGGAAGGACCAGGGACAACCTGGGACAGCTCAGTAGTGACACCTGTTGACTGGGAGAATGGCTGTGCCGGTGGCTGAGGTCGGGAGGCCCGCGGGAGGCAGGAGGACCCCGGGTGTTTTGGTGTGTTAAGCCTTGGTTTGGGCCGTCAGTGTGTAAGGGAGGAGCGGAGGTGGTGCGGTTTGTTAGCAGATCCTGTTGTGGGAGGGAACCTGCAGCAGGACATGACTGACTTTTTCCAGGTAGCTGAAGCTGGAACTTTCACCCTGGCTGATTGAAATGTGCCTGGCTCCGGTTTGTGATTCCTGTGGCTGCTGGGCTTTATCCTTCTCTTTCCTGAGTACCAGATTTATTTCTAGATATGTTTACTTACTTCTAATAAATATAAGGCAGAGATGTCCTGAGGCTTCTATATATATTTGTCTGTAATTAAGGTAGGATTAATTGCTTAAAATTGTGTTTAAGGGCCTGTTCTGAGATCAGCAGATAGGAGCATGAGATAAAATGCATAATGAATACATTATGTTATAAATAATGGACGCAGCCTGTGCACAGGCATCCCTGAAAGGTAATAGCTCTTTCAATATTTAATTAAGTGGGTACCATAGGGAAAACACTCTCTGTGACTAAGGTAATTTTCAACCTGGCTTAGCAACACAGATCAGTCTGAGCGAGGGCAGAGACCTGGGTGCAGTGTGGGGACCCTTGGTAGGCACCGTTCATGGTCACCCAAGGACAGGTTTGGTGCCTGGAGAGCTGGTGGGAAGGGTTAGTGTTGGGGGTTGATAGGAGATGCAGATAGCACCTGGAAGATTTCTTGGTACTTCTGCTTTGCTCGTTTGCTGATCTAGGAGCACAGGAAGCCTCGTGCTTCTGTTGGCTTTGTAGAAGCAGGCTTTCCACAAGGACACCTGATGGATGCTTTCTCCTCTCTTGGAGCCCTTTTGCCTGTGGCTGACTTATGGCCGCTCCAGAGCAGATCTGTTTGCAGGCCAGTGGTAGGGAACAGGGTTGGGTGAAGGACCACAAGCACCATGGAACATCTGAAGCATCTTGCTGGGGCTCTTGCTCTCCGGTGTTAATGTCAGCCCCGGGCACTGGGAACGAAAGAGCTTCCTGCGTCCCTGCCTGGCTATCAGTGGCTTTCCCTGAATGTCACATCACGTTAGGGCTGCTCCCAGGGAGCAGATCCAGGCTTGGTACTGAACAGTGGGGTTAAACATCAGAGCTGGTGTCTCGTCTGGGGCCGAGACCTCGTCTCCGTGCTCAGGGTGCGCGTTTGCAGCGCTGTGGAAGCAGTGAATAACAACGATTAAACAAATACCAGTTACAGATTTATGTACTGTTGTTGCAGGGAAACACAAGGGGGAAAGAGTTGTAAGGCAGAGAGACAGGAGAAATAGTCTTTTTAACTTGAAAAACATGTTTATACTGAAATTGGACACAAAAGCTCCTTTTTCCCTCGTGCTTGTTTATTTTTTTGCAAGTTCCATTTTTTTCTTTATCTTTTGTGGAGAAAAGCATGAAAACCCCTCTCTTTTGTGACGGCTTCCCTATAATCAGAGATACCAGACTGGGAGCCAGGGCTTATGACAGTCTTTTTTCCTTTTCTTTCTTTCTTTCCTGGAAGGGGTGGCTTATTTTCAGTGCTCAGAGCACCCAGCAGGCCTGTTCCAGCTGCAGTCCCTGGGAGCTCTGTGTTTGCTGTGCACGAGGGTGTCACATTTCATACGTTTTAGAATTTAACTGGGAAAAACTCATGGTTTCTCTTTTTTTTTTGTGGAGGGGAAGGGGGAAGAACTGCTATGTTTCTTTTCCCAGCACGCCTTTATGATACTCTCGGACTAAATTTAATTCTGCAGAATTATATTTAGCTGAAAGTGTAAAAGAGGACAAACCAAACCAAAATAAAAGACTTTATTCCAGGTTGATTAAAACATTTCATCTGACCCAAAACCGTCTTTTCTCCTACTCTGTCAGCCCAAAATTAGGAAAGAAATATATAAATGTGGGGGAAGGACTAGTGACTGTTCAGCTCCTGAGCACAACCCCCCCCAGTCAAACCCCAGGTATTTGCCCTTGTCACGTGGGTTTGGAATAGAACTTGTTTTTCACTGCTTTTTAAAAGGTAAATGTCTTCTCCCGAGAATTACACTCTTTCTGTAACATGCTACCCAAGCCCTCCAAGAAACAAGGGTCTGTCTGGTAACAGTGAGGCTCTCAAGTACTGCTTTTTCAGCCTTGTAGGGTCATGATTTCCAGGTTTGAGCAGCCACAGGATCTTGGAACTGTATAAAAAGTAGCACTGTTACTGATGGAAAATCAGTTTTAGGTTATTTTTAATTCATTGCTGCTAATTGTTTTCTTTGCTGTCTACCATGAAGAAGGAAAATTGTGATGCTTGAGTTTGCTCGGGCAGGCTGAGATGAGCCGGGTGACTTGTGGCACAGCCACCTGTGGCACACTGTTCCTGCTGTGAACCCGGCCTTCTCTGGGAAGGGAGGGTCTGGGGAAATGCAGGAAAAGGAAGGAGCAGGGAGTCTGGATGTGCTTGGGGATTGCTGGCATCCCTCACAGGGAGCAGAGAGAGGTGCTTGGGAAGGAGGTTGGTCAGGGAGAGGAGCTGCCCCGAAGACATGTTGGGGAGAGGGATTTGCTGCCCATCTTCCTTTTCTGCCTCTGAAAATGTCTTTTCTATTTATTAGGCAGGGGTGGTGGGAGGGGGAAGTGCTGGCATCTAGAGCGGAGTGATGTGAAAGATGCTGCTCTAGCTACCCCTGCAATTCTCCTCTGTGACAGCCACAGAAGCAGGAGAAGACAAAAGCAGAGTTTGCTGGCTGAGATTAGCAAACCACTTCATGTTTGGAATGTCTCAGGGCAGAAGGAACGGGCAGCATCTCTCAGGGAAGGTGTGCTGTGCCAGGGCGCCGTGGAAATCACGCTGGGCAGTCCTGGCTGCCAAGCAGCAGAGATCATATCAACGGCGTCCAGACCTTCCACTTGTGCCAGGTGAAACGTTAATGAGTTGGGAGTGCCAGCGGAGAGCGAGATACCCCTGAGAAACCAGAGCAGAGAATCGGGCTAAAGATACTCAGTGCTGTTGTACAGATCAGTGGGAAACTGTCACCTTGAGAATCACCTGTGGTTTGAGCAGAATCACAGAGGTACGGCCGCAGAAAAACTAGGGAAGTTAATAAAGAACTGAAAAGATTACCATGAGAAAAACCCTGTTTAGTTTAGAGTGGGGCTGAGTCACAGGGGGCATGTTAGGGAGATGTAAAAAGTGGTGGTTTTTTTACAAGGTGCTGTACTGTTCCTTTTGCACTTAGGCGTAGATCAAGTAGAAGGGAATGGTCAATTAAATGGACAACCTGATATGAATAATAAAGAAAACATAAGTTGCTGCACAAACTGGTAATGAACAATCAAGTGCTTTATGGACTTCACCTGGAGCTTGATGAGCCGTGAGTACATTTCTACCAAGCGCTGCCTGACCTTGAAGTTTTCTTTGCCTGCAGGGTGGGAGCAGAGGCAGACCCCAGCAGAATGCATGTGGCAACTTCACTTTCAGATGGTAGGTAGCTTTTCAGAGTTAAAATAAGCCCGAAGTCACATTTTAGCTGTTGCTGTGAGAGCTGTTGGACCTTCAGAGCATGCCCTGCCCTCCTGGCTGCAGCTGGGCTGTGAGCAGCACTCAGCTGGGGCTTGTTAGGCTGGGAGGGGCAAAGACTTCCTGGGGCCCTTGGTGGGCTCAGTGTGCTTTAGGAGGGAGCTGGTGAGCTCCTCTCTGGAGGTGTGTGGGATCCACGTGAGGCTCTGCAAGGAGGACCTGCTGCCAAGGCGGTAAGTGCACACGAGCGTGGAGGTTGTGTTGTTCTTGAGTGGGTATCTGCCTTCTGCCTCCTCTGAGGGTGTCCATGAGGGATGGGGGCTACAGAGGCAGCATTTGTGATATGTGTGGTGTGTTTGAGGCTGGGACAGGGCTCTGGGCTCAAGCAGTCAGGCACTCTAATGCCTCTGAAGGGGTCTTCAAACTGGCAGAGAAGAGAGTTGGTTTAGGCAGAGACTGACTGTGTGGGCACTGGTAGGGTAACAGGAGGACTTGTGGTTCACTCCTTCAGGTCTGTTATCCTCCTCTAGGACCAGGCTGGGTCTCTAAGTGAGGCTACAGTTACTTCTGTGACAGACTGAGAAGTGTTTGGGATGTAACTGTGCCTGGGGTTTTGTGGGGGCTGCAGGTGGTTTTTTTTTTCTGCTGGTGGTCACATAGTAAATACCTGGGTGGGAGGGTATGTGGTGAGGGGTCTTTGGTGCAGGGACCCTGCCCTGTTTGGTGAGTGCCTCAGCTTGGCCTCTGTGCCCCACTCGTGTTGTACAGGCATTGGCAGATGTTAACATGGGCAGTGTGCTTTCCCTGCCCTTCTGTGCCTTTCCCTTTGGGTTGGCACGTGTGGAAATACAGCTTTGAAATCAGATGGAAGGAGCAGGCTGCTTGTCAAAGGCAGGTGTAGGATTTCTGGGTGGTTTTTGTTGTTGTTGTTGTTGTTTTTCCCCCTGAGGATACTCTATTTGTGGTGTTTGCTGCTGCTGATTTTGAAATGAAAGCATCTCCCAAATCAGTCTATGAAGAAAGATAATCTATCTATGGTTGTTGCTTAATGCTTGTGCAGTCCTGAGCTCAGATGATGTGGTGATGGTCTGCAGCTGGTCTGATGGTGGTAGGAGAAACTCCTGTGTGCAGGGGCTGGCTGGTCCGGGGCCAGTGGCCAAAGGGACAGAGACGTGGGAGGGCAGCTGTGGAGCAATGCTGCAGTTAATTTAGCTGAGTCTTGCTCTTCTAAGAGGATTCACCTGTTCTGTCTTAAGGCCACCACACCACTGCTCCCCCCCTCTGCATTAGCCTAACGTGGAAGCTTGTGCTTGCTTGTTCCAGCTTTTTTCTTTCTCTGAAATACCTCCCTGTTGTTTTAACTGTAGAAAATTTCAGGGAGAGGGAGATAATTCAGCTGGTTGTGAAACTAGCCCTCCAAAATCCAAAGCTGCCACCATGAAAACAATAGATAAAAGGGACAGACGAGAGAGGAGGAAGGGCAAGCATATTTCCGAAAAGCTGTGCTGTTTTTGGCTCCAGCCAGCAGTTTGCATAGAAAGTAGTTTATTGTGAGTGAGAGCTGAGGATACCTGCCAGCTCTGTGGAGCCCTGTGCAGCAGTGCAGTATGCCAGGGACAGAGCTGTCCCCTTGACTGGGCCAGCCCCCAGCCTGTTGCTTTTGCTGCTCCATGAGCACCTTCCCTCTTGGCTGCCTTTCTGCCCCTCAGCATTGTCGGGCTGAGCCCTGCCCTGTGGTCAGTGAGTCTCTGTGCCTCTCCCAGCAGTGGGTTTGGGTGCTCTGGTCTCCCTTGGCTGGCTCGGGTGTGCTGCCCAGCTGTGCCAAGGCCCCCTGTGCTGTCTGTCCTGTGGGAGGGCAGGGGCACCCCCAGCTCCACGCCAGCCTGCTTTGTCCCCAGTGTGTCCCCCTGGGGGCAAACCTGATGTCTGCTTTGTCCCCAGTGTGTCCCCCTGGGGGCAAACCTGATGTCTGCTCCAAGGTCCTGATGCTCTTCTGGCTTGTTGGGGTTCCCGTGCCTTGATGCTGAAAATAAACGCGCTTGTGAGATGGGAGTGCAGTTGGGGCACGTGGGGATGTTGTATAGTGCTGTAGTGTTCTTCGTGCTGGGAAGCACACCCGGGATGTGTTTGGCTGTGTTTCTGCAGTGCTGAAAGTTGTAAACTCCAGCTAGAGCCATCTGGAGTAGCGTAAGGAGCTCCTGAGTTCCCACATGGAGATCTGGGTCACACACAGAGCGTTTTCAGGAGTTCTGAGCAATCCGATCGGTTCTTCTTTCCACTCTATTTCGTTTTCTTGATCGTAAGTGGAACAGATCAGCAATGTTGCTGGAGAGGCTGTTCTCACCAGACTGCCACCCCAGCTTGGCAGGGACAGGAGTTCCCAGCAAACACAGGCTCGTGTGCTCCCCGTCTCATGTAGAGAGATGCGGCCCCTGGAAACGCACCGTCCGCATTGTCTTATTGCTGTTACGAAACGCAGAGCAGGCACAAATACAGGGAAAAGTGACTCATGTTCTACTTGTCCATGGGAACATCTCTGTGAGGAAGCGCAAGTGAAGCTCTCCAGAACCCGGGTTCCGAGTGTGTAATGTAAAACTGGTGCTGGGTAATTGGAGTTGTGGAAAATACCTTGTGGCAACGTTCAGTGCTTAAAAAAAAAATAATTCATTCGCTTTGAAATAGGCTGTGGTGCAGCACTTTGGAAAAATTCTTTATTGTAGCAAAGTTTTAGAGGCTGTCACAGTATTTCAGTGCAAAGCTAGAACATTAAGTAGGAGAAGTGTTCAATCTGGCCTGCCCAAAATGGCAGTGTAGCTAATGCGGGGTGTTTAGCAGTCTTTACCTCTGCTGAGGAAATGAAAAAGTCTTTGTTGTGTTTCCCGTTCATGACACATAACAAGAGTCCCTGTGGTGTGGTGGTGGCCTGGGTTCCTGACAGCCCTGCTGTGGGATGCTACGGCCAAGGTGGTGTCCCTGGTACTCGTGCCTTGTGCCAGCACCTGAAGCAGGGAGAGATGCTGCCAGGCCAAATCCATGGTGCCTCATGTCCAGTGGGACAGGTGAGGTCCCTGCTGTATAGGCAGCCACGTGTGAGGGGTTAAACTGCAGAGAGTCAACTCCTCTTTGACTGAATCTGCCAAATTCCACACCAGTCCAGCTTTCTGAGTTGTTTTCTGGACGGGTGGGTGAGAGCACAGCTGGTGCCACAGGGCAGCCCTCGAGCTGCCTCCACCACACCACGGGGACTCTTGTTATGTGTCATGAAGTGTCCTTGTTAGCAAGGTTAAAATCTTGATGTGTCCCTGTCTTCACAGGGAAATCCTTGGAAGGCCAAACCTTTGAAAAAGCATCTCCTTTCATCTCTAACTTCTATTTTCTACCGCTCTGTTGAGCGAAATGTGTTTTAGAGCGGAGATACCTTAGGCAGGATTTTGGGGGCAGTGAGCTGCACGTCCTACCGAGGGACAGCTGGCTCTGCTCAAACCTGGAGGTACCAGAGGAGAGCTTTTGCTGGTGTAGGTCAGAGCTGTCCCATCGAGCTCGGCTGTGCACCAGTTCCGCTGCTCTTTATGCTGATTTTTGTCGATGCTGGATGTAGCCTTTATAAACACTTCTATTGCCAAATTAAGCTTTTCCCCTTCCAAAGTCACCTTAAGTGACTTTCTTCTTCTTTACCCCTTGCTCGGAAGAGTTTGCCATCCGAGACAAAATGGAGGGAGCAGGAGAGGTTCTGCCAGAGCCCCGGGGCCGTCGCAGTCCTTGTGTTCTCCCCTGTGCCGTTTCTCTGTGCAGTGACACTCCGTGAAGCATCAGCTGCTTGGAGAAGAGTTCCCCTGCTTTGAAAGCAGCTTGTATGTGGAACTGAAACTGCTTTGCTGAGATGACCAGAGTGTTTGTTGTTATGCGAGGTGCCTGGTGCTGCACTGTGGCTTGTGCTCCTTCTGGGAAACGCAGTCCACTTCCATCAACTTGATCTTACTGGTGCTTACAGACTAAACTGACAGCAAACTCCATTCCCTGACATTACTAGAGCATAGTAAGGACAAAGTGCTTGGAGCTTCAAATCGTGACATGTAGTTGACCAAGTTCAGTGGTTTTTTTGCTTAGAAAACAGGGGTGCTTCAGGCTGTGCATGCAGCTGTGGCTCTTCCACCAAACGTGCACCCAGATGACTCCTGTGTGTCGTGGGAGTGTTGGTCCCAGGCACTGCTGGTGGCCTGGGATGCGTATTTCCAGGTAGCCCCTTCCCAAGTGTTGCCTCCTCACTGGTAGTGTGACATGGAGCTGCCTGAGCAGACCGTGATCTGGGCAGGAGAGACAAGTCTCAGGTTGGCCACCTCTCTCCTCGGGATGTGCCAAGAAACCTAACAAAAGGGTTGGGACCCGCAGAGAACCTTTTCCTTTGTCCTTAATCACCCTCTGAGACATTGCCCCGAGATTTGAATCTCAGGTTTTGCTTTCAGTCTGTCTGCAAAGTGCTGGACAAAACCAGGAGTAGTTCAGAAGTCCTTGTGAGAAAGTCCGTGTTCTGCTTGGTGGGAAGGAGATGGGTGGGTGGGTGGAAATCCCACTCAAATGCTGTTTGTTATTAGAGGGGCTCAAGGTCTCTGTTGCTGATTTGGTGCCTGTGCCTGCTCAAAGTGGATGCCTCCTGGCTTAAAAAGAAAAAAAAAAAGAAGTATTTTTCTTCCTCCCTTGAATCTGAACTGGCATAGGATGCATGGAACTGACACATGAGCGTGTGTGTCCAAGGCTGACCAACTTTGTGCCAAGAGTACTGTGGAAATCAGCCAGCTGGTTTTGTTGACATTGCTAAAATAGAGCTTCACTCAGCAGCACCAGGGCAAAGCTGAAGGGGAGAGCAGAGCAAGGGGAGAGTCAGGAGAAGTGAGATGAAGCAATGCCCCTGGTGTTTGTGGATGTTTCTGGTGATGGGAGGCTGTGCTGGTGTGGACATTCACCAAGGAGCCTGCCTAGCTGTGTGTCAACCACGGTGTTGCTGGGGCCTCCTGCAGCACCAAATTGGCTGTAATCCTGAGCAGAAATGGCTTCAGTGTTGTGGAAGCATGTGCAAAAGTCAACTGGTCCCTGATTCAGTTTTGCTGGTCCCTAACAGCGGTGGAATGTGTGTGCAAGGAGTAAGTTGAGGTGTTGTGTGTGGTGTTTTGTGAGGTTTTTTTTGTTGTCATCTGATTTTGGTTTGCTTTTTAACCAAAACAGTGGCTAGTACTCCAGTTTTAAACTGATAGATGCTTACAGCTCTTGTGAAACCACAGATGCTCTTCTGGTACGAAGTGTTGAAGTTGTAGAGGAATGCATCTGGCTCCCAGGGAATGGGGAGCTGATGGCAGTGTCCCTTTCCAGTAGGGTTGGAAACTCCACTCTTTCAAAACCGAGGGATCCTGGGTTTTTTGAAATGCAAATGTTGTGGCTGCCTCAGGTGTTCAGGAACAGAGTCAGGAGTTGCCTTTCCTCATGTATCTGCTGCTCTTTTCCTCTAGGTTATGATGCCCTGGGCTATTCTGTGGAGGGCAGTGACAAGTGGAGTGGGAGACAGCTGCTGCAAGCACGAGAGCAGAACACGACTGCCATCCCTGGGGGCGGGGGACAGCCCTACGTCAGGAACTGCACTGAGCCAGGTAGGAATGGAAGGTGCCTCCAGCCCCTCGGTCCTGCACTTGGCTCCCTCACCTCCAGGCAGCTGTATTTGTAGCACCTGTACAGCCACGTTTACTGATTTTTCAAGTCCATAAACGCTGCTTTTCACAGCAGAGCTTGCATATCTTCAAGTTTTGGGGAGAGGAGGGAGGGGTTTTTCTCTGTTCTTTGGGACTTATGTAGGTTATGTGCCCCAAGAGAAATTCTAACACAGTTCTGGCTGCACTTCTCTGCTATAATTTTTCCTCTGCTGTAATCCTTAATAACGTTTCTGGACAGATGGATGATTATAGTCTTTTTTAAACAGCAAAAACTGGTACAAAAATTCTTCTTACTCAATTTTTGCCCGTTTGCATAACTCCAGTGTGGTGCAGATCCAGGCTTAGAGCCTCACATCAGCATCTGCAGTGATCTTTCCCCTGCTGTGCTCGGTACCTCAGTGCCTGCCTTCACCAAACCCAGGTCTGTAGGAAGCCTGTGGGATTTTATTTGTGGTGTGGGGTTTCTTCCCTGCCTTCTCCAGAAGGTACAACAATAATTACCGAGTACATCGTGTTTTCTTGGGAGAGAGAAAGCAGAAATACTGAGGCAAAATTACTGTTTCTTCTCTGGATTGTCATGGCATGACAACAGAATACAATTCTGTAACAGAAACTGATTCCAGTGCTGTGGAAAAGGAAGTGAAAGTACCAGAGTTTGGGTCCTGTGTGTTGCTTTGTGGCTTTTGTTTGGCCCATTACCGCAGTGTAAATGTGAATAGTTAATGTTGGGCTGGAGGGCAGTCAGAGGTGTTTGAGCTGGCTTGGGTGGGAGTGGGGCACTCCTGCAGTGTCTGTGGAGGTTACCTGTTGTGCCCAGTGGGCTGTAGGCCACCTGCAGAATGCATCAGCTCTGCTGCTCAGCAAACTGAAGTGAGCAACAGAGCTGGTAAGAGGAGGTTCTGTAAAGAGCATCCATAGGGCAGCTTGTTCCAAATGCCGTTTGTGCTGTCTGTGGTCATGTAGAGACCAAACTGAGAGAGCAAAGGGGTGTTGGTTGTGCTTTGGGAAGAATTTCGGAATCTTCCGTTTTCCCTGCAACTCGGAGTGATGGCAGGTTTCCAGCACAAAATGGGCCACCAGTCATGAGCCCATACAAGTCATCCCTCTGCTCCCTCCTAACAGTGAAACAGCCGTGGAGATGACACGGCACCTGACAGTGGAGCTGCTGAGCTCAGTCCAGTCTAAGGCAAGCTTGACCATCATCCCAGCAGGTGAGGATGAAGAGTTCAGCACAGTTCCTAACAGCAGCTTTCATGTTTAAAGGTGTGGACAGGAGTAGGGTGATTCAAATCCTTGTGCAGCCCTGACACCAGTAACTGTTGTTGTCAGGCAAAGCTGATTAAAGGCTTGATCCCACAGCCCCTAGGGCAGCACAGTCCTTCCCCCAGCTGTGCTGGTGCTGGGTGGGACCCCAGATAGTGTCACAGCAGTCGGGAAGCAGGGGGTTTCACCAAGCATGTCTGCCTTTACCTTCTCTAAGTGCTTGCCTATGCAGTGCTGCTGGAGGAAACGGGGCGGTTCGGCTCAAATTGTGCTGTTGTGGAGCATAACGCACGAGTGGTGCGTAACCAGAGCCTCAGGGCTCGTGGGACTGGGGAATCAGCAGAGCTTAAACCCCCTCAGCATCCCTGCAGGACCAGGCTGATGTGTGCTGGCACTCAGGTGCCCCTCCTTCCCTTCGGCAGGTGTCTGGGGGAAACGCTGCCTGGAAAGACTTGGGGTTTTTTCCTGCTCTCTTCCCAAATGACCCTGTGTAAACACCTACAACTGGGCAAAAGTGGGTGCTTTTAAAAAAGCAGTTTCACCTCGTTTGCTGGGGGAGGGAAATCAAATGCCTCATGTTGAAATGTTTTGTGTTTTTTTGCAGTGCTTGGCTTTTGTGCTCTGTTGGCAGTAAACACACCTTTAGGTGCTGAAGGGAAGATCTCTGTTCTCTAGCTGCACGGGTGTTTGCAGGCTCATTTGAGTGCCTGCCAGGACATTTGCCAACTGCTATTTTTATTTTCTAATGGTTTATCCTGGGGCCTGTCTAGTAGCATTTTATCATCAGAACTGCCCCAGATAGTGAGGGTTTTGCTCATTTTTCATGCGAAACAAAAATGGTAGAAATATTAAGGGGGTGAAATGGATGGACTGAATCCAACCTGAAGCCCTTTTTTTGTATTTTTATTTTATTTAGTCCTTTTACTGAGAAATGAATGCTCTTTGTGGGGTCTGACCTGGTCCTGTGGCTGGCTTTGGTTGTGTTGAGTGCCTGTGGAAGCAGAACAGAGCAGCCTGCTTTCTTTTCTGAAGAGCCTCTGGTCTCTTGTCTCTGGATTCCTGATTGCCCAGCCCTGCTGTCATACCTGCTTGTCCTCTCCCTCTTGGATCCTGGTGGCTCCTCATGGCAGTGTCTGACAGTGCTGTCACGCAGCAGATGCTCTTCTGGCCTCCCTACTGTCCCCTTGTCCTCATGGTATCCATGTGGAGGTGTGTGGAACTAGAGATGGACAAAATGTTGGACAGTTTATTTACAGAAGCAGTGATATTGTTAAACGCTCGTGATTTTTGGGCTAGGTTTTAGCTCATGCAAAAGATTATGAGGAAAAAGGGAGAATTACTCGTGTTGTTTCAGGCAAAGTATCATTTACCCACCTGGTCCTGTTCAGAAATGTGACTCACCTGCTGGAAGCCAACAGAAAGGATTGAGCTTTGGGTCAGGTCCCCGTGCTACCAAATTCAAATTCAAGATTGCCCTGGAGAAACTCTGAAGGTTGCTGTTCATTCAGACTCGGTTTATTTGCTGTCAGGAAGGTGACAAGCTCCTGGGCTCTGTCAGGATGGGACATGATGTGTCTAGAAATTCCCGTGGGAGGTCCCGGTGCCAGCCCTCATTAGCTCCTCTCCAGACTGGCATATGCTTCCCCTGACGAGCTGTCAGCACCATCCTCCCCCGGTGTTATCACTTCCACTCCCACCTCGGAAAGGCTCAAAATAAAGCAGCAGCCCTGCTTAAGTGTGCTGTTTTAAAGTCATTATCAGTAATAGCAGGAAATACGTGATTGCTGCAGGAACGAAAAGATCTCGGTATATTCATTTAGAGCCCCAGGCACAAAAGTGTTTAAATTAAACAGCCAAAGAAGTTTTTATGCAATTATTTTTTACATTTCCTCATCTGATTTCAAAAGCAGCTTTCTCTTTTATCAATATTTCTCCAGTGACTCATAGCTTATGATAATGTAATTTGTGGTGCTTGGCTGTGGAGCAGGTAACCCTTCCAGGCTGCTCGCTGGTGCCTGTGGCCCTTTCTTTGGTGCTGAACCACAAACCCAAACCCCCTCGGGTGAAGCTGTGCTTTCTCATCTCTTTCCTCTTACACATTCACTCCTCTCTTTGCACAGTGACAGCTTTAGGTGGTCTGAGTTCTCCCGGGTTGTCCTGCCCAGAACGATGTCCAGAGAGCTCCTGATGTTTCTGTGGGTTGTGTGTGGTCTCTTGGTGGACTGTCAGATAAAGCTGCTCAGGAGGTTGTGGCAGTGGCAGGAGGGTCTAGCAGGTCCCAGAGTTGTAGCACAGTCTGAGGTGGGCTTGTGAGCCAGAAACAGGGTGTGTTAAGTGGAGAACTCGAGCGTGGAAGACACAGAAATGGAACGTGGGTGAGATGTGCTCGTGATTTTAGTGGAGCCTTGATATCTGGGTGTGGAGGGTAATGGTGACTACTCCATCACTACAGACTTCTCAGCCTTTGTACCTGGAGGTGCAGTGCCAGGCTTTCCTGTCTGAGCATCCTTCTGCTTTTTGCCTCTGTAGGATGCAAGGAGCCTGGGGTTTGCTTTAGCAGGATGGGCTTCTGGATGGGAAATGGGAAGACATAGAAAAAAAAAATTCATCTGTAGTTCGTGTGAAAAGGTGCTGGAAGTAGCAGTGGGCAGAGGGAGTGAGATTTCTCTTGCTCACCACTGTGGAGTTTCAGAAGGCCTTCTTCAGAAGCATATATAGTATGCTGTGTGAAGAGTGATTTTTGTTTCTTTTTTTTTTTTTTTCCTTCTCTGAACCTAAATCCAATTAAAAAAAGTCACCTTCCCTCGAGCAAAATTAATTTTATCCTAGCAAAATGAAAAGCAAAAATTAGTTTCTGCCTCGCAAGTTGCCAAACCTTGCTTTCACTCATGGGAATGTTAGAAAAATAAATTGTTGTTAGTTTAGATACAAAATGTCCTCAAGGAATAGAAAAAAAAGATGTTGTTCTCTCCCTGAACCATAAGTTGGGTGAATTTGACAGAAATTGATTTGAACTTCTGCTCCCACGCTCTGCTTCTGTTTGTTTGTCAACTCCAGACCTAAAGTGTCAGCAAACTGTGATGTTGGGGTTAGAACCTCAGAAATAAAAACATGCTTATTTCGTCTGGGTTGGTGTGCTGGCACGGAGCTGGGTTGTCTCTTCCTGCAGCCTGGAAGGAGGGATGTCCTCTGGATGGGAGCAGGTGCTGGGGTTTGGTGGCATGTGGCACCAGCCAGTGGGTTTGGCTGGGCCGGCTGCCCCGACAGCTGCATCTCTGGCTGAGGGGACTGGGAAAGGCAGCCCTTGGGTTTGGGGTTCTTCTTGCAGAGCCTGCTGGCTTCGTTCCTTGGAAATGCTGCAGATGATTTTCCTTTTCTGTGCTGCATTCTGGATTCGCTCAGGGCTTGGGATTTGCTTTCTGGACTGGGTTTTGCAGGATCTTTGGGACTGGTGCATTGCAGGATCTCTTGGCAATAAGAGGTGGTCCCAAGTACTTTCTTTAGGACTTTTCAGCCATCTAAGGGGGCAACAACCCACGTATGGCTAGTTGTGTTGCAGTACAGGTGAGCAGGTACCTGAGCACCTCCCTGTGAGGCAGAACCTGCTGTGTTCTGACAGCAGGGCTTTACCTGGACAATGTGCCAAAGGGGGAGCTCAGAACAACTGCTTTTGGCTGGGTACTTAAAAACTCTGAACTGCTCACCAAAACCATGCAGTTGCCTGCAAAATAGGGCCCCCTGGGCACACACAGGAGGCCAGTTGTGTTCTTTTTGCTGAAGTTTTGCCAGCATTCCCATGTGATTATGTGTGCAACTCCAGGAGCCGGAGCTTTAGGGAGAAAAATAATACAAGCTCGTGTGATTAAAATCAAGAGGTGGCAGTGCTATTTCCCAGTTCATACTTGGTGTGTTCTCTTGCATCGATGAAACAAAATAATTAGAAAAGGAAGGGGAGCGAAGTGGCAAAACAACAAATAAACCCCAAAGACAAGTGTTGGCCCTACAATCTGCTGGCAGGGGAGAGGTGGTGAGCTCCTGCTCAGAGTGCCCTCCTTGGAAAGCTGCTGCCTGTTTTTGCAGAATACATCACTGCACGTGTATCAAGCAGTTGTAATTAAATCACTGCTTATTCTGAGAGAAAAGAACCTCATTAGACCCCTTGGCTCCCGGCTCGTGAGCAGCCTGCCCTCAGCCCTCTGTGTCACAACAGGGCCGAGATGTGCACCGGTGGGACTGCTGGGACTCATTTGCTTAATTGGTGATACTTGTGATTAGCCTGTTCCCGCTGTAGCTGTTGTTTGGGGATTGCTGTATTGTCACAGGCTGGCTGTGAGGGCTCGCAGAGCATTCAGGGAAGATTTGTGTGTCGTGCCGGCTGTCAAGTGAAGAACACCGAAGGATAATTGACTGTTGCTACCCAAGAATCATGTTAATATCCTGAGAAATTATGAAAATGGGAGAGGAAAAAAGGAATAATCCTGTAGGGAACAAGGAACAGATCTTAACCTGTACACCTTCTGCTGTCAAAGGCACAGGAGGACGTTGTTTGAGAGCCAGTCAGAAGTGCGGCCCCATTTGCATGGGAGCCCTCCCTTGGTGTCCCACTTAGCAAGTCAGTGTTTTGCTTTAGGCTGCCAGTGAGCTTTCCTGGCCAAACCTGAAACAGGGAGTGCTGGCCATGGGCTGGCTGGCTGGGGGAGTTTAGCAGTAGCAGTGGTAGGGAGCACACAGCTGCAGTACCCCCACAAGATCCACATCGGGTACCTCGGGGAGGACCTTTGGTGCAGGTCATTCTGTAGTGCTGCTCAGTTATTTAGTTTTTGAAGTGCTGTGCAAAGGAGTGGGAGGGAGATACTCTCTACGAGCTGTGGACGTGTAAGGTGTGCTCAGTAGTGCTTCGGCTTCTGCTCCCTGTTCTCTTTGTAGTCCTCATTTGGACTGTAATGAAATGACCTACCTGCAGCCTATTAGTCTCCTCTTAATTACCTCACCTCTAAAGGATCTGCCTACTTTATCTCTGGAAAAAAAATGCAGGTAGCAAATGTCAGCATTCTTCAGCACAAAGAGGGGGAAAATGTTTTCCCAAGTACTTCACCAACCAGTTACTATGGTTATGTAGTAAGAACCCACATTTAGAATAACAGTAGTGGAGTGGGGGAACCCTGTGTCCTTTTTTATGATTATTTTTTTCCCCTCTGAAGTAACTTTAAAATTACCAGAATTTTTCTGAGTGTGGGCATTTATTTTGGCTTTTTTCTTTGGTTGTGTTTTTTTTTTGTTCTTTGTATCTAGGGGAATGCTACTCGCTTCCTTGACCCTTTAGTGAGTTTGGGTTACTCCTTTGGTATTGTGTGTTGGGGAAAAGGCCACAGAGAGGTTTAAAATACCGAAAAGGAGCAATAGCTTCCAAATATTGAAATGCTCTTGCACTTAAAAGGTGTTAAGAAGCAAAGCATGACTTCAGATATGAATAAATATCACGCTGTACCTTTCTGAACTGGGTTTTACTTCTCTGACACCTGAGGATGCCAGGTTGCTGCTGTGCATCGCTCTGGTGATCTGAGAAGTCTTCCATGAAACCTGAGACCTGAATTTCTAAGGAGGAGGTGAAAAAATTGTCAGGTCAGACTTGTTCCTTTCTCTTGGAAGAAAATGTGCTTGGATTTTCACATGCTGAGCCTGGAAAGCAGCTCCACTGTAGGGTTTTGGGTTGGCAGCTGGGGAGAGCCAGTGTGGTCCTCTTGTTTGGTGACATTGGCTGCCTCAGGACATTACTGAGCTACAGATGGCAGCTCACAGCTGTAGTAACAGTGAGTGTCTACCAGATGCAGATGTTCCAGATTGGCCAGAAACCAGAATAGTTGAGTTTTTTACACACCTGAATTATTCTTCTCTCATGGTAAATGCAAGTTGTCCACTTTAAAAAATATATTGCTGCATTTTTGTAAAATGTCATAATTCTCAGGAAAATCTATGCTACTGTAATTTTTTGGTTGTTAAGAATTTTAGACTTTGAGTACCAAGAAATTTGGGAATGAAGTCATTTGTCTTGGTGCCTGTTGATCCCGGGCCTTGTAAAATATGTGACTTGGTTTTGCTGGGACAGAGTGTGAGGTTTCTGCTCAGAGCACCTGAAGGACAGTATCTTTCCCAACCTAAATGATGGATAGAGGTGTTCTGCTCTGACTCCAGAGGAGGAAGGAAATGGAGGGGGCAGTGCAGTGGGGCTGTGGGACATGTCAGCTCTGGAGGAGAGTGATCGTTGTAAGACACTGAGAAGGGTGGTCTGGGATGGAAACAGAAATTCAGTCCTGGCTGTCACAGGTTCTCTAGCTCATGTAGTTTTTTGTGCTACTTCAAAGGGCAACTTCAGGGGTGTGTGTGGAAATATAAAGTACTTTGAAGGATTCTGGGGTTCTGTGAGGTTCTGTGCAGCTCAGGGAGTTACTCCACTGGGTTTGGGAAGCGTGCTGGAGGTGGGAGGCGTTGCCTTTTATTTGTATTCTAAAATCAGGATTAGAAAATCTGGGTGCCCTATGACATCAGGCTGGAATTCTGAGCGTGGCAGGAGGTGTGAGGCTGGTGAGGGAGAGCACGGACTGCCCTCGCTGCCTCCGGCTGTGCCGCGGGATCGCAGCTCTGCGGGACAGGGTGGGCGCTCCATGGCACCAGAACCCCTGTCTGGCACCAGCAGGGCTTTCATGGCCAAGGAGAGGTGTCTCAGGGCAGAATGGACCTCAGAGCTGCCCCCCTGCCACGGGCAGGGCCACCTTCCACTACACCATCTTGCTCCAAGCCCCCGTCCAACCTGACCTTGAACTCTTTCCAGGGACGGGTCATTCTCCCGTTTTAAAGCCTCTCTGGGATGCCAGAAGGGCAGAGGGAGTAAGCTTGATGATGAAGGAGATTGGGGCAAATGGTTATCAGCACATGCTTTAAATTGTGGTGCATCTGTAGTATTTCACAGGTTGAACATGAATGTGTAAACAGTGGCCTCAAGCCTTAAGTTTCAGGGCTGAAAGCTGATGTAACTCCAAGATCTGTCCCAGGACAAGCCTTTCTTAGAGTTCTGTTTTAAATTTGGTATTTTTGAGCTATTACTGCAAAAGAAGAAAAATAACATCTGGCCCCATGTTGCAGACTGGATTTTTGTTGCTTGTTTTTCAGTTCTTGCCAGTAGTTAGTATTTAAAAATCAAAGGTCCAGATTTTCCACGGATGTAAATTATTGCTAGCTCCATTGACTTCATCGCGTTTATACTAGTTTTAAGCGACCAAGAATCAAATACAACATCCCAAGTCAGGATTTAATACAGTCAGGAGGGAGGCTTTATCATCTGTTATTTGCATTTTAAGCAGTGCTCAGTTGTATAGTTTTTATATACAGACACGTGCATAAACTCACTTATGCATGCACAGAGTAATGGTTTTATATATTAATGCTGAAGCACTTTAATTTAGTGCACAGCAGTGGGTAAAATAAAAGTATTTAATTAAAATGGACTTTTTTTCATGGACTGCATAAAAAATTTCTAGATTAGATATTGGTTACCCATATGTGCAAGTCCTTTGTTACTTCCTTGCTCTTCCCGTTCCTGAAACAGAGAGATGAGTGGATTTTCTTTCCCCAAGATCCCGTGATGCCTGGTGCTGGTGGTGAGGAGGAGAGCTCCTGCTTTGGGAGCTCCCCCTGCTCTCCAGGGGCACTCATGCAGGGATCAAAGTCTTCTGTGCTGGCTGTGACAAAACCACACAGGAAGGGAGATCCTCTGTACCCTACAGCTGGAGTAGGTGAGGTGGGAGGGAGGGGGTAACAGAGGGCAGGCAGCTGATGCTCCACCACTGGAATGATGTGTGCCAAGCCTGCCTGCTCCACCGCTGGAATGATGTGTGCCAAGCCTACCTGCCTGCCTGCTCCACCACTGGAATGATGTGTGCCAAGCCTGCCTGCTCCACCACTGGAATGATGTGTGCCAAGCCTGCCTGCTCCACCACTGGAATGATGTGTGCCAAGCCTGCCTGCCTGCTCCACCACTGGAATGATGTGTGCCAAGCATACCTGCCTGCCTGCTCCACCACTGGAATGATGTGTGCCAAGCCTACCTGCCTGCCTGCTTCACCACTGGAATGATGTGTGCCAAGCCTGCCTGCCTGCTCCACCACTGGAATGATGTGTGCCAAGCATACCTGCCTGCCTGCTCCACCACTGGAATGACGTGTGCCAAGCACTGGAGCTCGGGCAGCCCAGCACCTTGGGATGTGTGATGAGCTACGTCACAACACAGAACTGTCTGTAAAAACAGGGTGTGCTCTGGGCAAGGTCATGAAACAGGGTGCCAGCTGCTGGGAATGCTCAAGCCAGGCAGACACCCCATGGACACCAGCGGGGAATGCTGCTCAGCCTGCACGTACGCTCATCCAAGGTTACTGGGAGGTTTTCAGATTTGTTTTTATTTCCATCCCAAATTTCAGGGTTTTAGGATATTGTCAGGTATCCTACAATTTCAGGATAGTGTCAAATACCCTTTAAAAGGCTGGTGCTTTGGCAGAAAAAGTACTGGCTGTGGAGCAGCCATTGCCTGAGTGCTTTGTGAACTGTCTGGCAGCTTCTTTCTCAGGGGCAGTTTCTGCCCCATACATGTCCTCCTGCTGAGGTTGTACCTGTGCTGGTGGTCAAAGGTGGCAGCCAGGCAGTGCCACAGCTTTCTGTCCCTACCAGTGTCCCCCACACGTAGGCACAAGGCTGGGCGAGGATCTGCTGTGAGCTCTCCAGGTTGTTTGTGCAGTCGTGGTGGTGCATCTCTGCTGGAGAGGGGGAAGTACTTTGGAATGAACCCTTTTCTGGATTTTATGTGTATATGCACATGCACAGAGAAAAGAGAGGTGGGATAAAAAGAACTGAGCAGTCCTGCCCAGTGTATCTGTAAGCACAGGCAGTCCTGAGGCTGCAGCAGTGTCAGCCCGGGTGTCTGGTGATGGATGGGCAGGTGCTGACAGACTGAATGACCACTCTAGTTAGAGCTCATTAATAATCTCAGAGTGAGCTTCTGCCCTGATGAGTGTGACTTCCCAGTGACCTGAGCACTGTGGCACTCTGTCCTGCAGCCTGGCAAGCTGTCCATGCCTGTCTCAGGGATGCTGCCTTTGGAAGCATCCAGGTGATCACCCACCGCACCAGCTCCAGCCCTCAAGGACTGTGATGAGTCATGAGCCAGAGGTGCTGTCTTACCATCTCTTAATGGATGGGAGAAGAGGAGGAAAGGAGGAGGTGATGACTATTTTGTGTTAAAACAGGGATAATTACTGCTATAGAATTTTGCTAGAAAACAAAGCAACAATTCACAGTCCAGACTCCATCGTGGCTCGGCACAGTTGGGGTTCACGCATCCTGTGGACAGTGTTGCTGTGGAGGAGGAGGGAGCCTACCCTGTCCCTGGGCAGGGGGGGGCCCTGTACCTTGCCCCCCTGCAGGGATGGAGGGCTTCCTCAGGGGGATGCTGCTTTGGGGTCTCTGGGGGCAGCTGCCCGCAGAGCAGCTGTGTTGCTCCATAAAACCTGGCTGCAAGCTGTGTGCCTGATGGGATCCCTGCCTGCGTTCATGGTAGATGTGGCCTTATCCATGTGCTGTGGCCAGGTCAGCTTGTCTAAAGCAGGGCCCTGGAGGAGGAAGAGGGGACTGCTCAAGCTGAAACTTCATCTGACACTGCCTTCTGGCTCCATCTGCATCCAGTGCCATGTTCACAGGGAAAGGTGCATGCAAAGTGTGGGATGTGTTTATGACTGGGATTTGGGCCAATGGACTGACTGATGCTTCCCTGGTGTACTCTCACATCTCCCAGTAACAAGTCAGTAACTGGTTTCTCTGTATGAAATAGCTCCTCGTGCTTCGTTTTCCCTGGGAATTTGAGTGTACTCTGTGCCCTGCGTGAGCCTTTGTGCTCTGCAGCAGGAGCTGCTGAGCTCTGCCTCTTGGGAGGATGCATCTCTGCTGGGGAAAAGGGAAGGAGGGAACAGATTTGCTGTGAGGGAACTCGAGAGCCTCTCTCCAAGCGAGCAGGACTCTTGAAGATGTCCCCAGGGCAGTTGGTTGCTTTGAGGACCTTGGGTGAGGCAGGATGCTGCATGCAGGGATGCAGCAGCTTTCCTGTAGCCATAGCAACCGCTGGGGATGTGGTGGTAACTGCTGGCATCCTCCCTGGACCAATGGGCCTGGAAGAGAGGTAGGAATGGGTGTGGCTTCAAGGCCAGGCAGTGAACTACCCTCCGGTCATTCAGGTGGATGGGGCAGACATGGCCCCAGCCCAGATGGATGGAGGCCCAGCACCAGACTCCCCTGACTGGAACGTGTCCTCTCTTGTTACTTTTTTCCCAGGTGTATTGAGCTGCTCCTTGGAGCTGCCTGTGTGCAGGCAGGAAACCCCTGTGGTGCAGGCACAGTCCAGTGGGGTTGACAGCTGCTGGGTTTGCTGTGCTCCTCTCTGGGAGGCAGCACACTGCAACCAGGTCTGGAGACTCTGCCACAGCAGTGCTGGGGTCTGCAGAGGCTCTGGCAGCCCCCCCAAAGCTGAGGGGTGGGCAAGGGATTGGTAAAGACAGGTTGGAGAGCAGTGGACAGAGGAGTGCAGATAAATTCCATTACATAAACCATGTCTTGAAGTGAGATTGTCAAACACCTACTGAGCCTGAGGCTCCTGTGGGTAATGCTGGACCTCCCCTTCTCCCCCATCCCTGGTAATCAGGATTACAGATTTAATCAGGATGCAGGAGCAGACAAATACTTGGACTGGGTGATGGAAAGTTCCACTGAGCCACTACCACTCGTGTGCTGGGGAGAGGCTGGCAGTGGGGGAATCAAGGTGTTCTTGGAGCCTCCGTGTTTGAATTAATTTTATGTTCTGCTTGCACTTCGGTTCCTCCTTGGGACATGTCCTTCCACGCTCCCTTTCCCTTAAAAAAATTTCCAAGTGAAACTTGAAAGCCAGCGTGTCTCCTGCCCTGCCTCCACTGCATCTGTGCTGAATGGTTTGGATTGAATCACTGTCTCCTGGGAAAGACTTGCAGGGACATTTAACTTGCCTTCAGTACAGAATTAATAAGCAGGTGAACACGTGGGGAGGTGAGAGGACCCAGTGGTCTGCAGCTGAGCCATGCAGTGTGTAGTTATCCATAATCTGCTTGGCCAGGTTTCCTTGGAGCCTTTGGTAGCGCTCGGGCATTGCTGGAGGAGACAGACCTTGGTGCACAGGCACGTGTGTGGCTGTGGAAGTCCTGTTTCCTCTGCAGAGCACGTGGAACTGCCGTGCCCACCGAGTGACAGGGGACGTGATTGATGTTTCCCTGGCAAATTTTTCCATCTAGGAAGTTCCCTGCTGCTTCAAGCCTGTAAATCAGGATCCGATGGCCTTTTAAGGGAGTGTGCTGTCAGTCAGTGTTTCCCATCCTATTCTGATTTTGCAGATGCTCGACATGTTCCCAGGGAGGTGCAGACGTGCCTGCAGCCAGCTGGACTAGGAGAAGGTGTGCTTGCTTTTGCTCCTTGTCCCGGCCCTGGTGGTGCTGGTGTGTTCCCACAGAGCCTCTCCGGGTGACACTGGTCCTGGCAGAAGCTGCATGGGTGATGCTGGAGTGTCACCCAAGGGGACAGGGCTGGTGCTGTCCCCCCCTCCTGCTGGTGGGGTGCTGCCAATCCCACTGGAGCTAGGGCAAGCAGAGGGCTGGTGGGCTTAAAGCAGAGCCTGTCACCCAATTTCAGAGGGAGGTTTGCGAGCAGACCAGACTTAATCTACTGTCTTATTTTCCTGCTGCCACAAGACTAGTGGAAGAAACATGTCCTTTGTAGTTTATCTGTAAAACTTTAAAAACTAAGTGAACTGTTAAAAGGATGTTGCTGTGAGTAGTTAGTGTATGGAAAACTGAACAGAAGGGGAGGTTTGTGCGTGGTGCTGGGAGGGTGGCAGGCTGTGTGCCTTGGCAGGTGTCTGCTCTGTGCCAGTGGCTGTGTGGGTGCTGTAAATGGCAGAGGAGGGAGGTTCTGTGGTGTGCAGTCCGGTGGGGTAGGTTCCCCTTGTGGGCAGGACGGGCTGTGGGAGGCTCAGGAATGGTTCAGAGTTGTGTTGCCTGTCTGACAAGCTGCACCACGCAGCAGCAAGGGCTGAGGTGCTCAGGTCTGTAAGAATGAGGTTGGCTGAGATCCAGGGTAAACAGAAACTACCTGGGAGGTTCTGTACGGAACCTCAGGTGTGGCTGTCAGGGCAAATCCATCCTCATTTCCTGATGTGCTTATCAGCAGGCACGCTGGGACAGCCCTCAGAGTGAGGACACAGGCGAACACGCTCTGGGATGGCACGTAAATAAATGGCTGCACACTGTTTCTGTAGGGGCAAAAACAGTTACGGGAAAGGCAAAATAAATAGTTTCCTCTGTTGCCTTTGCCTTTTTCCTTTTTTCTTTTTTTTTTTTTTAAAACATTTCATTGCTCTTCTGTGTTATACTGTTTTGTTATCAAATTCACTTGAATTTTGAACAGAATAGTTTCACCTGCTTGACTGGCACGTTTCAGTGTGAGGGTGTCTGTGTGCGGGTGTGTTTGTGCCGGGTATGATGCACCCTCTTCCCAGCCTGGAGGGCAGAGTGTTTGCTCAGGAGGTTCGGGGTGAGCCCAGGCTGTTGGAGCAGTGCCTCAGCTCCAGGTCCTGCAGCAGCTGGATGGCCGAGGAGGAAGCTGGGCTGTCCCAGCTATGGGATAGATCCATCACAGCTTTTGGACAGGAATACTTTCCTCTCTAACATTGGCAGCAGTGAACAACACTGGAGAAGCATTAAATCCTGAAGCAATTAAATGTATCAGCAAAGTGGGATTTTTTTTTTTTCTCTTTTTGTGAGATACTTTGCCAGCTGTTGTTTATGGAAAAAAAAAATCTAAATCTTTTTTGTGAGAACTGTTTTTAGGTTTCTTTGTGTTCGGGGCTGATTTATACATTATGCATTAGCGTGGGAAGGCAAAATATTTATTTGCCAGCATGAATATTTAGAGGAAGAATAAGTGGGAATCCGTCCGTATCGATAGCTTAGCCTGAGATCCAGGAGGATGTTACCAGTGTTAGAAGTGGCACAATTAGATTGTAAGAGAACAGCAAGACAGTAAATTGACCTTCCCTTGCCTGTGTCTGGGTCACCCCTCTACCTGCACGACCTCGTCCTCCGTGCCAGGCTCCATTGCTACTGCACAAAGACATCAAAAGCCCTCTCCCTGCTGGACCATCAGGAGTAACGGGAGTTGGTAACGTCTCTGTTGTGGAGATGCTGCTTTCGTGGAGCCCAAAGGAAGAAGGGACGTGTGGGATGGTTTCTAACTGGGTTGGCAGCGTTTGGGAGAAACTGAGGAGCAGAGTGGGCTTTCCTTGCTCAAGTTTGCTGAATGATATTTGGGAGAGGCTTCTCTTACACAGCACCGTTCTGAGAAGTACATGGTTCTTTGTGCTGTTCCCTTTCCTTTCTGCTTGTGATGAAAGAATGTTGATTAGAGCTCTGGGTAAGCAGCGTGTCATTGTTTGGGATGAGGCATGCCATAGGAATAATACTGCTATAGAAGGAGGCCCCGGACTAGATGTTAATTATATTGCTTGTTGATTGCAAAAAATTGCACCAAATGACAGTTTATGAGAGCTGGGCTATCTTAGGAACAAATGGTGTAAGTGGGTTGGAGCTTTGCAGAAAATAAACAATGTGGGGGAAAACACGTCCTTACGGTTCAGACCATCAGCTTCAAAGCAAGTCACTTCATTGGGAAGTGCCTTCCCTGGGACTGGGAGGAGGTGGTGTGCCTGCTGGAGCTGGAGCTGACCCGAAAGATGTGGGAGAATACCCCAGGACATTTCCTGCTGTGAAAATGGAGCTCAGTAACTCGAGAGACCCCGAGTACCTTGTGCTCCAAAGGCTGTGTGTTTTCATCGCAGAGTAAAGGTTACAAAGTTTCATTGTCTGAAAAAAACAAGGATGTTTCTCCGCTGCTGTCCAGAAAACAAACAAAACCAGAACCTCGGGACTTGGCTGGAAATTGTAACATGAATTTGAATGAGATGCAACTTACCAGCGAGCAAACCGAGCTGAGACCTGGGAGCAGCGTTTCAGCTCGGTGGTATTAAACAGGGAAGCTGCAAACCTTCCTGGCCAGCTCTGCCGTGGAAATGAGGGCTGACCTTTAGCAGTGGTGCAGTAACACCGTGTCCCGTTCCCTGCCGCAGGAACACGCAGGGAACAGCCCCAAATAAAGGAGCACAGAGACGGGGACTTGTCGGGGCTTTGCAGCTCTCTGGGCGGTTGGCTGATGTCTCCGGGGAGGGGAGGGGTGGGAAGCAGAGGATCTGTGTGTGCCCCTTGGCAGAGTGGTCGCACAGGACAGGCTCCCGTGGGCTGCCTGGCACACGTGGGAGCTGCCAAGGATGTCCCTGGTGGTCCTGCTTGGCCATTTCCTTACTTCTCCAGGCAGGCTGTGGGAGGTGGCTGCTGTTGGCCATTTTGTGTCTGACTGGCTTCACTTGTCCTCTTCTCCCACTGGATAATGGTAAAAATACCTGCAGAGCTGCACTTGGTCTGGCAGAGAGCATGGGGGAGAAAGCAAAGCAAAACCCCCTCGGGCTTTGTGTCTCAGTGGAAAATAGAGAGCGTTGCTCAGTTCTTTGAGGAAGACTCAAGTGAACTGTGTCTGGTTGGCAGGAAGCACACGGCCCAAAGCAGCCAGCCCCGAATCCAGAAGGGTTTGTGATTGTGCCTCCAGAAAGCATTACTTGCCCTACAGCATGCCCTGAAATAGTAATGTTTGGATAATGTTTTGGGGGTAACTAAGCTGTAACATGTGTATAACTGTTAAAATTGTGAATGCCAAAAAAGGAAATCCATGCTAAGCTCAAAAATATGGACTCATCATTTAATTTGGATAAATGTTACCATTGTAATTTGGTTTTGTTGCATTGTGCTATAGGCTTTTTGGCAGGGATTTCGTGGGAGATGAGGAAACAGCAGCCTGATGCTTCCCTCAAGCCTTTTTGAGACTATTCTCTTAGTTTTGCCAAAGTGTATGTGATACATTCTTCAAAAATCCATCTTGGGTTCCTCAGCCTCCCGCTGGAAACTGCTCTGGAGGGTGAATGTGGGACAAAGCAGATCTTGGAGGCCCCTGCTCCCTGACCATGCACCAGGGAGTTCTCCCTGGGGCTGGGGGTTTGCCTCTGAAAACCAGGGTGAGGGGCTGCAGTTAAACCCAGCAAGGAGGGATTTGGCCCCTCTGCTCAGCTGGACCTTGCATTCTGGGAGGAGAGGGAAGTTCTGGCTGTTTGGGCTCCAGGGGACATAATTTGTGCGATCTGCGGTAAAGTCATAATTAGCTGGGCTGGTGTTCGAGGTTGGGGCTGAGCAAACACTCCCAGGGCTTTCTTACTTTTACACGTGGGCCCCAAACCCAGACAAAGCCACTGCACATCTCTGAGCACACGAAATCGGTTTATAGCCCTGACGTAAGGGCGTGTCAGAAGTGCCCTGGCAGGAGAGGATGATTAAAAATGCAGAACCCTTTGATGGGGGAGTTTCTCAATTTCTTTGAGGGAAATAAAGCCCTTTGCTTGGATCCGAAATTAACACAAAGTTTAATTTGTTGCACTTGTTTTAGTTCATCAACTGGGCGAGGGCGAACTCGGGTGGAGATACGTCAGAAAATTAAACTTTACCCCTTGGAAAAAACCACAAAGGCTTTCAGCTGCCGTTGTGCAGGAATTACAAGGTTGGAGAAGGGGGGGGAAGGCACTTTTTAAAGCCAGTAGACTGGTTCTTTTTATTTACTTTCAGGTTTGGGAAACCTTTTGAAGCGCTTTTCTGCGACCGTGAGGACTCGAGGATGTTTTTTCTTTGTTCAGTTGCTTTTCTGGTTTTGGTTTTTCAATTCCTCGTGATGGAAACGGGTCCGGCCCTCCAGTTCTGTGAGGTGGCACCGGCTGAAGGCTGCTGGGCTGTCCTGGGGGGCGGGAGCTGGGGCTGAGGATGTGCCTTGGCACCGGGCTGAGGGGAGCCAGGCGTGTGTGTCCCCTGGAGAGCCGTGCCCAGCTGGGCAGGAGCTGTTGGGGGTTCGCTCCTGCCTGTCCTCGGGGCCGGCTCTCGGGGGGTTCTGTTGGGGGGCAGGTCTCTCAGCTGCTGGTGGCTTTGACTCTGCAGGGGGGAGGGAGCCACATCCATGGCTCCACCATGTCACCTGTCTGGCAGGATGAGGGGCACAGGGAGCCGAGTGGCACCCGGGAGTCCTTCGCCGTTTTCTCCAAGTTCTCCCAAATTTTGGCGTTGGGGGCAATGTGCAGAGGATGCTGCTCTCTGGTGCTGAGAGCCACAGGCATATGGCAGTGGTAGGAGTGGTTACCATGGAAACCTTTCAGCAGCATGACATCACCAGCACTGTCACATTTAAGCTTTTCAAGGCTTTTTGGATTTCAGGAATTACATAACTTTGGAGGGGTTAGGCTGGGGCTTGGATCTAATCAGTATTTAGGGTCTTAGTTGAATTACACTTCTAAAAAAGCCAAACACCCCAATCCAAAAGTGCCTGGCTGCATTGGCAGTGGTGGTTGCAGCAGCAGTTGCTGCATGGGGATGCTGGTAATGGAGGCTTTGCTCCTCTCCTCTCCCTGACAGCTCATACCTGCCCTGTTGTGACCCTCCCAGAGCTGGGCACAGCTTTGCTGCTCCTGAGTCCTAAGGGATGCAAGAAGGGAGCACGGGTTGCCCATGGGAGTCGAGGCAAGGGAGCGTGTTCATTTGGGGGTTGGACAAGCTTTGTGCTGTCCCAAAGGTGCTGAAGATTTCCTGTGGAGATCCTTTTGGGGTCAAGACACCAGGTGGGCCCTCATTCAGCCACGCTGGGGGTCAGGAAGTAATTTGAATTCACACAAAGGTGGCTTTACGTGTAAGGGTGTCCGTGGGCATCGCTGCCTCCACTGCCCCAGAGTGACGTGTTCCGGCAGCGTTCGTGCTCTCGCTGCAGCCACAAACCCAGACATCCCTGTGGGGCTGGGTACTGCTCTGACATGCTGTGGGTGTGCACTGAACCCAGTCGGGTCCCGTGTGCTTGAAGTGCAAGCTTCAGGGCTTTCTGGTCAGCTTGGACAGGCTCTGCAGGCCCTGGAGCCTCAGGCAAGCTGGAGCCACTCTGGGCTGGGGGCAGCAGGAACCGCTGGCCCAGCCGGGCTTGGGCAGCTGCCTCAGCCCCTCACACTTGTGGCAGTAACAGCAGCATGGAAATAGCTCCCTGGAAAACAATTCCATGGGTTCATCCTGCTGCCTGTAGGTGCTCTGCATGGTTCTGTGCACAGCTTTTGATTTAAGCCTTCTGGCAGAGGGAAATGTTTCAATAAGAAGAAAAAGCAAGAAGTTTTGTTCAGTCCCTTTTCCCTCTGGTGGCCAGCGTCCCTGAAATAGGTACCCAGCTGGGGCTCCTAATGATTATGGTGACAGAGTGTTCCTGTGTGATTGACTCTTAATTTTTACATTTATCCTGCTGGGCAGTTCCGTGCAGGGAAGACAGCAGCATTCAGTATCTCCCAGCTGCCAGTTCACTTGGAAATCTGTTCTGGGAGTCAGTAAAGTGAAATACATGAGCTAATAAGGTATTAGCAATGATATTAGTGTTTCTCCTCTTCTCGAGAAGTTATCCTCACCTGATTTGTGGTTCTGATCGAAGTGATGAGTCTGCAGCAAACACCCACCTTTGTAAATGATTGTGTAGCTCACATATGGATCCAACTGCCAGAGACTGTCCTGTGAGTGTTGGCATGGCTGGAATCTGCAGTGGCGTGGGCAAAAGAGGAAGGATGAGCACGTTCTTCATGTTTACTTTGTCACCCAGTTTGTGTGTGAGCACTTCCACAGTTGGTGTCATCTCAGGGTCTTCTCAGCAGTGACACGTATTTGTGATAGCAAGGCCTTAAACTTCAGCATCTAAAGTGCCAGATAGGCATGAAAAATAAACTGGCATGCTGGGCACTGGGCACCTGGATGCTCAGAAGCAAGGGGCTGCAGTGCCCAGGTTGGGGATTTAGAAGCCTGATGTTCTTTCCCTGTTGGTGCTCAGCTGTGGGCAGCCCAAACTCGCCCTGAAGATGCTCAGCACCACAAGTGAAAGGAGATTTCTGTTCCTGATTGTGCAGAGGAATGGATCCACACCTGGGAGTGTACCAGGCAAAGGCAGGGCAGTGGTTTTCACCCATGGCTGGGGGGGTCTGGCTGGAGGGGTCCTCACCTCTTTCAGAATATGGGGGTTTGTCCTTTCCACGGTCCTTCTTTCACGAGGCTTTCCTGTCTGCTTGTCCCTCCATGAGATTCCCTCTGTCCTGATGGTGGCTGGGAGAGCCCTAAGAGTGCTAATGAAGGGCTTGGTTCATCTTGTTCTGTAATTTCTGAATTGGATGACAGCTGGCTGCTGAGCCAAGGTTGTTTTTTTTTTTTTTGCTTGGAGCAAAAGAAAAATCTTCATCTTGTTTCTGGCTTTCTGTATTAATTTCCTAGTAGTTGTTTGCGCTCACCATTCTGCCCAGTAATTTTTCATATATGTGAACTTAAGGAAAATACTCTGTGGTTTTCTGTTAAATGCAACTTAGTGTTTTTCTGAGACATTCAAGACTGAAGCTCCTTGCAGGAGATTTGGAAATAATGTAACAGTGGGGCAATAAACCCTGTAGGTAATGCAGAGAAAGTCTTGAAAGATGCTGGATTTGTTTTTAACCACAGAACAACTGCTCCAGACTTGGGGTTCCTGATTTGGCATTCCTGATTGTAATGATTTACAGCAGTGAAAGGCAGGTTAGTTCTAGGATTCTCTGGAACAAAAGATTGCCTGGCTCTGAGAGGAGTGACTTATCTTGCAGTCTGACTGAGGGAGGTGTAGCATGAAAATGAGGGGAAAAACTGAAATCCAGTGTAAACCAGTATGTCAGATTGTTAGCAGTGGCTGGAAGGTTGTCTGGGGCAGTAATACTCAGCTGGCACGGTTCAGTGTTCCTGTGGGGAACAGCACAAATCCTGCCACAGCCACGGAGGAGCAGTGTGGTGATCTCTGTGTGCTGAGGGGTCAGGGCTGGCTGTGTCAGCACCTCCGTGGCAGCTCTGTGACAATCCCTTGGTGCCAGTGTGCAACACCGAGACCGTGAGGAACTGCTCGCTTGGCTGGAGGGAGTAGGACACTATAAAGACCCCTCCTGGTGTCGTTTCTTCCATCGAGGTCCATCAGCTCTTCTGCCTTCAGGGCTATCAGGGCTGGCTCTGTGTCTGAGCCACAGCAGCCAGTGCCTGGCAGGGCTTAGAATCCCAGACTGGTTTGCTCCAAGCCCCATCCAGCCTGGCTTTGAACACTTCCAGGGATGGGGCAACCACAGCTCCTCCGGGTAACCTGTGCCAGGGCCTCCCCACCCTCACTGTAAAAAAACTTCTTCCTCATATCTGACCTCGACTGACCCTCCTTCAACTTAAAACCATCACCCCTTAGCCCTGCTAAAGGAATGAAGGGTTGTATTGCAGCCTTGTAGCTTTATGGAGTGTTACCTGCAGGAAGACAGCTTTTAAGGGTTATTTATATTTTGTTTATTTATTTTATCAAAACACTTTTGTGTATGTCATATCATCTGCAAGAAGAGTGTCATACCTAGAATGATTCATAAACCAGATGGCATTTTACTGCCTATGGAGAGTTAATCTCCTGATCTGTTTGTCTTTTACCTGTAATTGTGTATGAAAGTCAACTGTTATTTTAAGGAAAAAATGATTAAACCCCCCATTTTTACTTAGCTAATATCATTAGAGTCCACATACAAAATTTTGTTTTGCTAGATAGGAAACCCCAGAACCACAGTGTCAGCCCACTTTCATCCTGTCCAGCTGTTCCTGCTAAGCCTGGAGCAAGGGACCTCTCCATCCTCTGCAAGTGACTGGGGGCAAGTCCTTGGTCATCCTGCTGGGATGGGTGGGCTGCTCCTGAGAGGTTGTGTGGTCCTTCTCTCTCAAAATCCCCAAGCTTCAGCAGGTGGGTGATGCCAGAAACCTGTGCTTCAGTGTGGGTCACTTACAGCTCTTGTCTGCTCTCCTCTTGTGTTTGTGTGGTCTGTCCACTTGCCTTTGCTGACATCAGAAGCAGTTCTTCACTCCTGACAGGAACATAAGAAGGAGTACCTTGGGAAAGAGCCAGGTGGATTTTATTGCAGCCTGGACATCCTCAATAATATTGCCTGGTCTCTGCTGATTTCCCAGCCCTCACCGTTTTGTTAGTAATAGATTAGAGAGAAGACAGTTTGATTTTGAGCCATGGCCTGAGCTAGTTGTTGTGGCAGGCAGACATCAGTCGTGGTTTTAGTGTCAGCTGGACACGGGGGATGGCCAAAAGGAATCAATGCCCGCGCTACAGTGTGGGCTCTTGTGCCAGTGCCAGTGTCACCAAGCTTGGGTGGCTCTGGAGGACAATCTCACTCCCCTGGTCTCTCTCTGCAGCACAGGGATTAGGGTCACTGGGCAGTGCCGCTGTGAAGTGAAACCTGTTGGAGTTTGTGCCACTTGTAAGCTCTGTGGTAAAGCAGAAAGGGAGTAAATGAATCCCCCAGGTAGGGTCTGCACTGCCCAACTGTGTGGCCCTAAAATGTTATGCTCCTGCAGAAGCAGGCAGGCTGGAAACCATTTACTAGAGGAGTTCATCAAGATTTGTGTCTTGGGATTGGCCTTTCCTGGTGCATTTGTTAGTGGCTCGTGTACAGAAGTCAGAAGGCACGTGGCTGGGAGTTGGGCTCAGAGGAGGACCAGGCTGTCTTAGGGGTGAGCACAACAGCCATAGCTCCGAGGCGAGGTTCAGAGCACAGCTTCTGCACAGAGGGAAGCCAGGGCCTGAGCTCTGGCACGTGAAGGGTTTCCAGCAGAGATCAGAAAGTGTTCGTGCTCCAACACACAGCTCTACTGAGAGCTTGTTGTCTGGTCACTGCAGCGGTGTGAGCACACTGACAAAGTAATCCAGGCTGGAGCAGGTAAATGGGAAATACTGGGATCATCAAGAGACTGAAGGCTCAAAATAAGAAACCAACACCTTGGTAAAGTAAGTGCTGTTTGAACATACACACGGGTAAGCGCTGAGCTGGTGGACAGGGCTGGCACGAGAACCAGGGCATAGAAATTGGCAACGAATAAATACAGGCTGGAAACCAGAAACTTCTAGCCATGAGGTGGGCAGTCTGGAATAGCTTCCAAGGAAAAACCAGACCAGCCCCAAACCAGGAGCAGTGAGGTCCCTGCTCCAATCCAGTGTCGTGCAGGAGGGCTCTGGAGGGCTGGCCTCACACCGTGCTACGGGGTGATGTTTGTGTAGGTGCCAGGAGAGCAGAGCGCCAGCGTGGAGCAGCCTGCTGGGACACATGGTTGGAGGAGTCCCTGCCTCAAAAGCTGAGGGTTCTCGGGGACCATTTGGATACTCTGCCATGTTTCATCCCTGGGGCAGCAGGAGAGAGCACTGGGATCCCGGTGTTTGGGTGGGAACGTGTTTCTCCTGTTTGCTGAACTGCTGTGAGACAAGAGAGATGAGCACGGCTCCGAGGAGCCCCATCACTCCAGGCTGGTCGCTTTGTGTGCTGCGTGTGCTCCATCTCCGAGAGAAAACATTCCTTCTGCTTGCAGTCCAGGGTCCCATGTGCTCACCCACGTGTTGAGAAACAGCTTGCAAATCATTATCTGATTGGCATCCAGCCACTAAACTTCCAGTGACCTGCCTGCTGATATTATTCTGTGCGCTGCGTTCTCCTGACATATCTCTGTTGAGCACGTTGTATTGTTTTTGGAATAAATATGAGGGTAAACAATAAAAACTGAGAACAGCCGCCAAGGATGGAGGTGAAACGTAGACTTTGTGGCTGGTGTTGGAAATAGGATCTTTGGTCTGGCTGCCCTCTCTGGAAAGGGGCAGGCATGTTTGAGCAGTGCCAAAACAAAGTGACTTGACCTTTGCCATCTCTTGGTGCCAGCTCAAAAGGTGTTGTATGTGCAATCTGGCTATTTTTGGATCTTGCCCCACAGAGCAAGTGCTGTGGGTGAGTGTCTTTAGTGTATTTAGGAGGTACAGGGAGTTTCTGCAGTGGGCCAGCCAGCACGATCCAGGTCTTGGGTGAAGCCCCTTGACCCTTTCCTGAGCAGTAAGATTGTTAACTGTGTGTTTTCTGTCCTCATGGAGCATCAGGCCTGTCCCGGGTGCAGGAAGGTCTGACCTTTAAAATGCAGTGAGCAGGTGTGGCTGGCTCTGAGGGCATCAGCAGTCACTGTGGGGACTGCAAGGTGACAGAAAAGGGCACACTGGTGTCACTGACTGTGTGCTCCTGGGGCAGGTGAGGGTGGGCATGGTGTTAAACTGCAAATTACTTGATAGGCAGGAAAGCACCAGACAGAGGTGTGATTCATGAGTGGTTTTGTGTTCCTGGTGTTTTTCTGGGGTTTATGATCTGTTCATTTTTTGTCAGTGACAGGACCCTAGTAGGGAGTCTGAGGATTCCCTCCACAGCCTGGTGCCAGGGAGCTCATTGTAGGTCAGCTTGGGTAATGCCTCATTAGAGAGCTGGACAAGCACTGCAGTACTGCTTAAATGCAAATTCCAGTGTTAGGGAATTTGGTTGGTTCTTTCTTCTGTTTTAAATGCACCTGCTGTTAGAGATGTTTCAGCCAGATCTGCTCACTGACATCCCCAACGTGGGAACACCTGAAACTTCACAGATCCCTTGCAAGTGTGTCCAGTCCCAGTTTAAATGAGCACATTATGTTTCAGCTTGGCAGCAATAAGAGGAACAATGGGGAAGAGGGAAAAATCTCGGAGTTAAAAGAGATTTCAAAAACACCTTAGGAAATGTTCCCAAACAGCCACAAACCCTCCCTGGGGATCCTCTCCACATGTTAGAGCTCCAGCTGCTTATATCAAACAGTTCAAAAAGGAAAACTTGGCCTGTGCAGCTCTCGATGGAGAGAAAGTGGTGATGGAGTGCCAGAGAGTCTCATCCAGTGCAGGAAAAGCCCCCCCTGTGTGGGGCTGACCTGTCATGAGTCGGGAAGCCTTTCAGGAAACTAATAGGAAAATGCATTAGGTGGGGGTGGTTATGCTTTCCCCGTGCATCGTCCAAGGGTGTTCTGCTTCGCAGAGCAATTCTTTCCCCATGGCTGTGGCGAAAACGTTCTGCTTCCCTGAGTGATCCAGCCTTGCTGGGGGAAAAGGGCCTTTTTAAGTCTGTGGCAGTGCTCTGGGAGGAGCGTTTGCTGGGTGTGATCCCTGCTGGTGCAGGTGGACATGGCTCTGCTGCAGCCACCTGCACAGTGGGCAGGGGGAAAAGCCAGGCAGGGTAAGGGCAGAGGGAAAACTGCTCCTGCCGCCTTGCACGGGCAGGGGGATGGCGTGGGGACAGCTGAGGTGGAAAGTGCAGGGTGGGGGTTTTGAAGGCAGGGCTTGTGCTTTGTGGCGCTTGACAATGCTGGGGTTTCTCTCTGAAAAAGCAGTGGGGTTGAGTTGTGGTGAAAGCAGCCGCCATCCCGTCAGACAAACATTGACAGCTCTTTGTGAACTGTTGAGTGCTCTCAGAGGGGGAGAACTTCCTCTGAAAAGCCTGGGAGGAGGCTGGAGCTAAAGACATTCTGTGGAGCCAGTAACATTTGGAAACTGTTTGGACAGATCAAGTTGTGCCCTTGATCTGGAAGCCAGGCTGGGCTCTGGCTCTGTACCTTCTGTTTGGCACCTGTGCTGCAGCTCCCCTTCCCTCTGGCACATGCAGGGATAACTCCTTGCAGCAGAATGTTCTTGATCTGGTTTGGTTGGGAGTGGGGCAGGGAACTTTCTTCCACCCAGTCACTGCATACGAATTGAGATGACTTTGAGTAGTTAGAGGGGCCAGGTCCTGCTCTCACTGACACTAAATCATGGCATCGACAGCGAGCCCAAGTGTTGGTTCCAGGTTTCATCCAAGTAACCAAGCACTGGGATGGGGTGTATCCTTCATCCTTTAATGTGTAGCCTTATTCCTTGCCCCAGGTCCCCTGCAGGGGGTCTGGAGCTCTGAAGCTGTGATATGCCCAGCTTGCAAGGTCTCTGGTAGAGACCAGCCCTGTTCTGCTGTGCCTGACAGCATCTGTACTGCTGTGGCTGCAGCTGCTCCAAACAGAGGGAACACCATTCCCAGCCACTCCTTGCCCTGTTTGGGCCCTCCAGCAGGCAGCTGTCTGTCATAAGGGACTTCTTTGCTGGAATTTTTTTTCAAACCAGCTCATCTGGTAAAGAGATGTGCTCTGATGTCAGTCCACTGGTGGTCACCTCTGCTGGGCAGTGAGTACCTGGGAATGGTGACCTGGTCATGAGCTGCAGCAAGGGGTATATTCAGGGCTTCAGGCATATTGGAGGCAGCCAGCAGAAAAACTGTCCCTGGTTTTGGTTTGCTCTGGCTGAGCCAAGTCGAGTGGGAAATTCAAAGGCAGAGAGCTGAATAAAATCAGGGCTTTCGGAGGTGGGAGGGAGGCATTTAACAAAATCATTTACTTTTCCATAAAAGCAGTGTGGTTTGAGTCCCATAAAATCAGGCTTTGAGGTATTTCTTGGGGGTTTGGAAAGGGTAGGTGGTTTCTGGTCTGATGCTGAGCCTGGTGGAAACGTGAGAAGATATTTTGGCCTGTGAGTCTGAAAGGCAGTCCCTCAGTTCCCTGCTGCCTTGGTATCTGGAGAGGCACTTCCCTCCCTGCATCTCGCTGTGCTGCTCAGTGCAGTGACAGTGATAAGGTCTGTGTTGTGAGGGTGCTGCGGGGATTAGTCAATTCTTTGCAGTAGTTTTGGGAAATCTCATGGAAAGGAGCCTTAGAAGTGGAACAAATTAGTATTTGTGATCCAAACAGTTTGTCCCTTCTTGCCCAATTCCGAGTTTGCATCCTGCCAGCAGTTGCTGTGTGTCCCAGTGCACAGCATGACCACCCATCGTTTTGTAAGTGCTTTTGTGAAGGACTGTGGAGCTGTACTAGTCCTGGCCAGTGCCACAGCTGCAGGGGCTGCTGCCTCCTTGTCCTGTGAGCCCGGTCTCCTTGCTTGGCTCTGTGTCAGATGTCAGCACAGATGTGCTGGTCACTCCTGTTGCTGCCATTACGTGTTTTGTTGTGTTCATTGCCGTGGAATCGTAAAATTGCTTGGGCTGGAGGGCACCTTTAAAGGTCACCTAGTCCAACCCCAAGTATATGGTGTTTCTTCCCATGCTTACATTCTTCCTCCAGCTCTGTGGTGGGAGCTGAGTCCCATTTACAGCAGTTGATCCTTACCCAGACCATCAGTGCAGTGGTCCTTCTGTCCTCTTCCTGTCCACTTGTCCTGCTGTCACAGTGGGGCAGCAGCATTGCTGAGGGTCATATTTAACATGTTGAAAGCTGGGAATGAAGGCAAGAGCTCCAGTCTTGCTCCTTTGGCCCAGTTCAGTTTCCCACACTGAGGATGGAGTTACTGGAGCTTTTCAGGGAGGCAGCATTTGTGCTACTGATGTGTTTCTGAGCTTCCTTCTTCTTTGCTTTGAGTAGCAGCACACATTGTCCTTCTGGGTGCTGTTAATGGCCCACCTTGGGCACTGCCCACTCATGGACCTTTCTGCAGATGCAGTAGGGTGTTGTCCTGTATCATCCCTGCCCCAGCAGCAGGACCTGGATCATCCCTGGTTCAAACGGGACTTGCATGGTGGGACTTGGAGGGTGCCCAGGGCTGAGAATAATGGGGACGTTACCCAGCGCAGGGCAGGGAGATGCAGCTCCCTCCAGCTGTCTGTGAGAAAGGGTGTTTGGGTCTGTGACCCAGGGATGCTCCTGTTTTCCAGCTCAGGAGCTGCTGTGCCTCCTTCAGGAAAGGACTGGAGGATCAGAGCTGGCAGGCTCCTCTGCCCAGGACTGCTTTCCTCTCCTGTTTGCTGCTGGAAACTAGCAGTGCAGAGAAATAAAGCAGATACTATATCTGGCCGTGTTTATCTTGTTCCACAAAATAGCCGGGAGGATTTTCCTGGGTGAGGAGCTGTGGCTTCTGGTCTCATTATTATTCAGCTACTCTTTGGTGATATTTTGCTTCTCCGAGGCCTGCCTTAGAAATATTGCTGGTTGTTTTATGAGGGTCCACAGCAGAGGTACTGTAAATCTCTAGTGTTAGATGAGTGACAGTATCTGTGCAATATTTTACTTTTCAACCAGACCATAAGAAGCACTTTCACTGTGGCTGGTTATTAGGCACTGGTCGGGCGGGCACGTGCCAGATTTAGGGCTGTGTCATCCTGAAGGACAGGGATTGTGCCTCTAACGACTCTCCTGTTCAAGAGCACTGTGGTTTCAGCTGGCAGAGCCCAGGGATGGCCAGCAATGGTGCTGGGGCTGTTTCAAGGGCCACTGGGGTTTTGCTGTCACTAGGGCTGTGTTTTTTTCAACAGCCTCCTTACAGTTTGTCGGTGTTGATGTTTGCACTCTGCTGAGGGTGAGGCTGCTCCTGGTATTCCTGGTTTGGAGGTGTTTGTGATTTTCTCCAAAAGCAGATACTTAAGGAATCCAGAGAGAAGGTGTGAGAGCTTCCATGTGCGTTGAAAAATGTAGCCTTGCATCACCAGAGAAACGCTCTCCTGCAGATCGTGTCCCCAGTTAATGTTAGGAATTATTTCTTTCCCAGTGCTCTCTGTAAGTGGTTCTGCATTCGTGCCGTTGCAGCAGCACGGATCCCATTCTGGGTCTCCTCGTGGAGGTTCCCATGCTGTGTTTGCCACAGAGCGTGTCTCCTTCCAGTGCTGTGGCTGCTGGCAGCGGGAGGCTCGGAGGTGCCAGTTTTAATCAAAGCCTTTCATTGCAAACCCAACTTCTCGTGTATTTGGGATGATGAGAGATCCTGAGCACGTGAACTTTGCAAAGGCAGCCCTGAACAAAGGGGGAAGGGGTCGAGGCTCGTGGCCATCACTCCCTGTTATTTGGGGCTTTTTCCTTTCTCAGCCTGCCAGACTGTGGGCAGCTGTGCAGCCACTGGGCAGGAGGGAGGCAGAGGGGATGCTCACCTTCCCCAGGCCATCAGCAGAGGCACCTTGGTGGAGGAATAGGTGTCCTGGAGCTGTGAGAGAGAGGAAAGAAGGTGTCAGGAGGCAGAAAGGAAAAGCAGAATTATTGTTTTTATTTGCTGCCTGGGTTGCAGGAGGGGCAGGGCCTGGGCTGTGCAGAGGGCAGCAGGGTTATGGCTCTGCACAGAGGTTGCACAGGCTGCCTGGACTCGAGCAGAGCCCGCTCCCAGACCACTGTGGTTTAACCAGCACACAGATCCAGCGAGCTCCCTGTGGACACAGAGCAGCAAACTGTGCTGCCTCTTCCTGCAGAGTGATGGGATTAGTTTGACAAACCCCTTCTCAGCCACTGTTTTCAACCCTATTACCCTGTAATAACTTTTTCTGTCTGACTGACGTGGAATGATAACCGGGGCAAGGAAACTGGCTGCATTTTGAATGTCTCATGTGTCCAGGTTTTGTGTCTTCAGCTGTCAAGGAAAGGGATGCCTGTTGACCCAGGGGGGATCTGATGGAATTAGCAGTGGCTCAGAGCTGGCAGGAGGCAGCACTGGAAGATGCAAGTGCATGGTCTGGTTTCTGTAGGCCTGATTTGTGCACTGGCACCTCATTCTGCCTGCAGAGGGGGAGAACTGCCTCGGTGCTCATGATTCCTTGCCTCTGCCTTTGGCCTGCATCCGCTCTGCTTCCTGGCAAGCCGAATGGATTGGACACAGAGTGGTTGTAGCTCGCCGGCTTTTTAAGCCTCTGAAAATTCGGGCTGTGTTTTGGAGACAGAGCAGGGGACTGCCAAGCACTGTGGTGTCATCTTGGTTCCTCTGAAGCGTCCCTGCATCGTACCAGTGCAACAGTGAACTGTTGCTGTCCCCTGTGCTGTAGGAAATCTGGGATTGCCCCAGAGATGGCAATACCAGTGCTGTAGATAAAACATTGTAGATCATCTTTCCCTTCCTTCACCACAAAAGCTGTCTGAGCTGGGACCTGTTTGGTTACTGCTTTGTTCTTGTCTTGGATGTCGCAGCTGTGCTTGCTGTGATTTGTCCTCCACCTCCCTTGGCAGGGGCTAGAGGGGTGTAAGGTCCAAGGAAGAACCTTGGATCTGAATCTGTGATTACAAAGGAGCTGCTCTGGAGAGTCCCCTGAGCCATGTGTGACTGGGAAGGGCCTGGCAGAGCTGCCAACCAGGGTGCTGGCTGTCCATGCTGGAGGCATTCAGAAGCGTGCTGCTGAAGTTGATTCCAGTTTCCCCAGTCACTCCGGTGGGAACAGAGCTGGCCCAGGAGCTGAGCATCTCCCCTTCCTGTGGGCAGCCCTGTGGTGCAAGCCGTGCCCGAAGCAGCCTTGCTGGCTGCTCTGCAGGTATCGCTCTGGGCTGGCCTGGCTGATGGCAGAGGCTGGCATTCAGCCACCTGCAGTTCCCTGGGATGAATCTGCTCCAAGCTCCCGAGAAACCCTCTTGCCTTTCAGTAATGCTTTTCCTTGGACACGGGGCGGGCGCTCCGGAGGGTCCGGCGGGTTGTTAGCATGCACGGCGTGCCTTGCCTGGCTCTCAGCAATCCCCTTCTCCCAGCCTGCTGCAGCCACACAGTTTCACTGTTTCCTGCCCGTTTCCCAGAGATCCCAGTGGCCCCAAGTGCCTCAGCCCTGCGCCCCAAAGCTCAGCAGTGTGCAGTGTCGTGCCCTTGGTCTTTCACCAACACCTGGAGTTTCTGCTCCAGCAGGACTTCCAGTCACTGTGCACACACCTCTCTGCATCCCCTCTGGGTCCCTGCCCTGGCTCTGAGCAGTAACCCAGCAGAAAGAGGTGCTGTGCTTGGGCTTCTGCGTGGCTGGAATGACACCTGGAAACACACCGTTGGAGACCGTGTTGGGGTGCACAGAATTTCTCAGCAGGCGCACCCCTGAAATGGGAATGTTCATGCAGGAGAGGGCAAGAGGCCTTTTTAAGGCTGTTTGCAGATTATTCACTGCAGGGAAGTGTAACAGTTATGCAAAGGTTATGCCGCTGAGGGGCATGTGGTATTTAGCTGTGTGATAGCCACTGAAATCCATTGCCCTTCTGGCTAAACCTCCCCAAAGCAGAGCAAACTGGCCTTTCTCACTGTGGGGCTGAGGCGAGCCTCCCCCTGACCTGATGAGTCCCCAGGAGCAGCTCCCAGCCTGGCCTGCTCACCAGGCTGCTCACGGTGTGTCACTGTGTACCCACTCACACCCCCGCCTTCGTGTCCCTTGCTGGGCTGTCACGGCCGTTCCTGCTCCCTGTGCCTTTGGGCAGCCAGCTCACTGCCAGGCCTCTGGCTCGGCATCCTCAGGGTGCAGTGCTTTGTCTCTAGCCTGGTGAAGTGTGGGGAGATGCCCAGCAGCCTCCTTGGCTTTGCTTTAAACAAGTTTTGTCTTCCTACAACCATTAAAACTGAAAGCCCTGTGCTATGCGAGTGGATCTTCCCTATATTAATGCTTTCAGGTGCTCTGGGTCACTTCTTACTGCAGGGTGTGTATGGGCTGTAAGGAAGTGGGGTTGGACTGGTGGGATCCAGTGAATTTACACTATGAAATGCCTGAATTTTAAGCGCCTGCACTTTTCCCAGTCCCAGCTGAGGAAGAGCAGTGCTGCGGGTTTGCAGAGCGGATCAGGGGAATCAGCACTGTTCTTCACGGGTGCCTGTGCAGCAGGCAACAAGGTACTGCCCTGGTTTTAATGGGAATTGCCCTCCTAATTGTGTGTCGAGGTGGGATGGGTGGATTTCATGTAAGTCAGGGCTCAGGCAGTGGCCATGGAATTTTCAGTTTGTGCATAGCAAATATTTGGGAGCAGCAGCTGAAGGTGGTTGATGCCCCTGTGTGGGAGCCTGTTCTGAACCCAGTGGGGTTGCAGGTGGGTCCTTCATCCCAGGAGAGCATCCACAGCTGCCAATGAAGGATGTGAGCTCGTGGCCCTGCTCTGCACGTGCACTTCTTCCGGAGTCTCTGGAATTTGCTCAGTGGGAAGCATTGTGCCGTGGGAGATTCTCGTCAAATGTGTCCCTTCCCCAGCTCCAGCCCCGCCAAGAGCAGGCAGGGGCTGTACAAAATGTGTGTATCGTGTCTTGTTTCTTCAGGGATCAGTCCTTCACACAAAAAGACTTTTCTTGTGGACAGGAATGCTGCTTTCTTGTTTTTCCATACAACTTCTGCCTCTCTTTTGGGAAAATGCTGGGGATAGTTGTTGATGGGCCAGTATCACTAGTGTCATGGAAACTGGTGGTGGACAAAAGCTCTGGAGGGGCACCAGAGCACTGTTCTGGCATGCTCAGGGAAGAACAGGCCAGAGGAGGCACTTCTTCTGAACTTGTGTGCCATCATGTAAATGCTTCTCATTTGCTGCCCCATAAACGTAACCTCTTCCAGAGTAATGAAGTCGTAGCATATCCTCTGGAATTGATTGAAAGACTAGTTCGCTCTTGTAAGGTATAATCCCACTTTAAAGACTCTCATTTCAAAAGATAATCTTATTTTAAGACTCTTGATAGTACTGCAGCAATGCTTCCACTTAGGGAGGAGGGGGAGGAAAAGAATATAATTGGGATAAAAGAGAAAATGAAAAAAGAGCCTAGTAGTACTTTCATAAAACAGATGGTCCATTCTCCAGCCACATGTAAAATAGAGTTCTGCCTGTGTGGGGATTTACATGTAATTACAGCTGCCCTTGTAGCTTCCTCTGATGTTCTCTAAGGAAGGAGGAAGTGAATTGTGTGCCTGCTGTTGTCCCTGTCCTAAAGGCCTTGGAGGGCTCATAGTGTGGAGACTGCACCCATCTATGTCCTGGGATTTCTGGTGCTCCAACTAATGTTCAGCCAGGAAAAGGCACTGAGGAAGGAAACCCCCACCCTCTTGAAAGGACCCACGTTTGGTGACTCGCCACCTCGCTAAATGACCTGTGTTTGGATTGAACTGCAGCATCCCAGGCACAGCTGCAGGGTGGGAAACCAAAGGGATGGTGCCTGGTCAAAGGGCAGAGTGAGATCCATGGGTTGGGTCTGACCAGGGCAGCCAGGGGATGGGTGCTCCTGGTGGGGGCTGTGTGGATGGCTGGGATGTGTTGGGCAGTCTGAGCATCCCCTGGCTCAGGGGGACAGGCAGGCTGGGGGCAGCCCCCAGTGCACCCCTAGAGTGAGGTGAAGGTCAGGAAACCACGTAAAAACCTCGTGGTGTGGGTTTGTTCAGGCTGGAAAAAGAAAGGGACAAAGAATGGAGGAGAACAAGGGGCATGTGGGTGGAGACCACAGGAAAAGCCTCCCTATATAAAAGGTTTAGCTGCCATCGTGTGTTCTCTGTGAAGGAAGGGCAAGAGAAAGCCCCCCTATGCTTGCAGGATGATGGCTGTTGGTCAAGCTATGTCAAGAACCCTTTTGGGAAGAACAAATTCTCAGGGACCCACTGAAATCAAACCCTTTTCGTGTCCAGCTTTCTCATGTTGTGTGAGGGACGTGAAAGGGTTCCTCCTTCCTCTCTGCTTCTCCTTTCTGCCATCCCAGCAGACAGCAATGCGTGCTTTTTCCGTGTCAGCACAGGACGTGTACAAAAGTTTGCATATATAAAAGAGATAAAAAACTTACATCATCACAGAGAGGAACAGTTCTGTCACCTCTTCTACGTGGAAGTAAGGCTGTATTCTGATTGAACCTCCGAGTCTAGTGGTTGTGGTGGGAGGCTGTGAGTGGAGGGTGACAGGAGCTGCCACTGGTGAAGGCAGTGTCCCAGTCAGTGTTGTCACCTGCCCCACGATGCCTTCCCTGCCTGCTGACGTGCTGCCTGGCTGCAGTGGGCTCTGCCCTTCTGCCACGTGGCTGTGCTCTGGCAAGAGCATCCAGTGAACTGGAGGAAGGGGTCAGTGTAAGTGTGGTCTGGGGCACGGTCCGTGGAGAGGAGCACCACGGCACCACCCCACCTTCCCAGCAGCCCCGTGCTGTCAGGCTCCACAGAGCTGGCATCAGCCTCCTCGTTTGGGAGCTAATAAGCGTGAGGCATCCAGATGGCAGAAATGATGTGTGTATTGTAGCAGAGCTAATGCTAACGCCTGGTGCTAATGCACTGTTCCTTGGGTATCGGCAGCGATGTTCTCTTCTAAAATGGTAATAAAGGGCACATTTGCTTATTAGTAATGAATGTCAAGCCATTCACCATCATGGAAATATCCTATTTCCATGACTTTGATAAATAGCTGCTGAAGCTCATGAATTTTTAACAGTAGTCCTATATTTAGGGGCTTTCAGTTTCTGAGAGAGATAAAAGGCTCTTCGGAGATGGAGTTCTGGAAGCGCCTTGTCTTCTGCAGCCGCTGGTACCTATTTAAAGCCAGTGTTGTCTTTCTGATGTATGAACAGTGCGTTGACATTGACTGATATGATTTTTATGCTGGAAATTGGGCTCTAGGCCTGCCTGTCACCACAGAGCAAAATGTGTAACTGCAGAGGGACCTGCCATGTACTGTGCTTCATCTGCACGTGGTGCGTGTTCACTTTTCCCCACAGTCAGAGTATAAACCTGACTCTCTGTTGTCACGAGGCTCTCCTGTTTCAGACAGATAAATGTGTGCAGCATTGTGTGTGTGTGTATGTACATGTGTGTGTACAGAGGTGAGTACATGTCTGTCCATATGTGTATGTGTGGCCTCTAAGGCCCCCTCAGAGGCACACCTGTGAAACTCATGTGCTAAGTGTGTTTTGGTGCTGGATGGGGAGTGCTGTGTACACACAGAGTGAGCACTGTGAGCAGGGCACCTGCCCCAGCACGGCACTGTCCCCTCTCCTGCCAGCACTTGGCGTCCCAGGGGCTGTGGTGCTGCTCCAGCTTGCTATATATAGTTGATCAGGGAATGAATACAGTTAGCCAGAGGTAAAACCACAGAAATCTCTTAGGTATCTTCTGTTTTGTGTAGAAACCAGCTAGGAGGAAAACAGAAAAGCAAAAGTGAAATCCATCAGTGGAACCCCAGAGGAAAGGGCAGGACCCAGCTCTGCCATGTGCTGGAGGATAGGCCTTGGCTGTCTGTCCTGCCTGGGCTTCTGGGAGCTCAGAGCAAAGCTTGTGCATGGGCTTTCCAAGGATCTGGACCTTGATGGCAAGAAAGTGATTTATCAAACTTCTTGGGACAGCATGTGTATCAGTATTCTCCGAGATGGTTGTTGGCAAGTGCGCGATTAATGCATGTAACACTGAGAAAAATGGTGAAATCTCAGTCTGGAATAAGGGAATTGCTCGTGGCAGGGTAATTCTTAGGCTCAGAAGCCTCCCAGTTGAGCCTGGCCATGATGAAGTTTGCAGTGTGATAGCTGAAGAATTGGATTAAATAATGCCCAGTCTGTTAGCAGGTGACAGTGGGGACGTGTCAGGTGTGCAGGTGATGCGAAGCACTGAGGGTCCTGGATACACCTGGAGGAGCAGACAGGCATTCAGAAATCCTGATAAACTGAAAAAGGGGCTTGAGGAGACGTGAATATGTTTGAAGGGCACAAATAAGTGCCTGTGCTGCAGCTGACTGCAGCTGTCTCCCAGAGGAGCTGGGCTTGGGGCTGAGCTCAAAGCGACATTGGAATGCCTTGGGAAAGGCTGGCAATCATCCTGAGAGCTGTGCTGCTTTGTCCCCTGAAAATCCTTCCCAGTGTGCTTTTCACTGCAGGCAAAGTTAATAAACTTTCACACGTGCTGTGTAAATGAGGGTTCTCTCTGGGGTGAGCCATGACATAGATGACTGGATGACGAGAGCACTTGTTCGTGTGGTGGTGAATCTCTGTGGGAGTCTGGTCTTCTTTAGGCAGGTTTTTGTTGGCTAATTTCAGCAGTGGTTTATATCAGCAGAGTTGCCAGTACTGGGCATGGGTTACAAGACTTATTGCAGCAATCATCCTTTGCATTTGAGGGAACTGTACTATTTACATCCCCAGGAATTCCCTTTCGATGTACCTTCATTGATCTATCAAAGTAAAGGATTGCTCTGATTTCCCTCTTATAGATACATTACTTAGGTATAGCCTTTTAACCTTGCAATCTTGGAATGGAAATTTCTGCCTGCTAGTTTTATGTGCAAAGAGCAAAATGGTGGATATCTGAAGTGTGGAGCTCTCTCTGATTTGCTAAATATATTTACGTAAGCACCTGAGCACTTTAAGCACCTTGTGTCTGACAGTGTTGGAATGGAAATGGGAAAGGATAGCTTTGCTTCTGTTTGCTTCTGAGAGGGGAAGGGACCAGATCCTCTGTGTGTCGGGAGTGTAAGCTGAAATGGAAAATGCTAACAGGCTTTGGGGTCCTGCCTGTGCTCAGGGTGCTCCCCAGGGGGACGGGATGGGGGCTCTGTCACGGGGGGGCTGCCCTGCCTTGCCAACCAACTCTTCACTGTAGAAGAGACAGGCCACGTGGCCTCATTATCCAGAATTAATCCCCAAATAACGGTAAACACTGATTACATCAAAGTAAGAAAATAGTTAATGGGATGCCTAATGTAAAATAACAAAGACATTGTAATAGCCTTAGGCATTTAGGCATCCGAGGGAGCTTAAAGCGTATTAGAGTTGCTCCGCAGATGAGCCTGGACAGTTTAAATGTTGAAACTCATTTGCAGGCAGTAAATCCCTGCCCTGAGAGCATGTGAGAGGCAGAGCCCATGGCAGCCTCCAGGCTTGACTCTGCTCTCAGAGGCTGCAGGGCTGGGGCAGCCCAGAGCGGGGCTCGCCTGGGCCGGGCTTTGCTGGGCGTGCTGCCCTTGCAGGAGGGCAGGGCTGGGCTCGATGACCTTTGAGGTCTTTTCCAAATGGTTCTGTGGCTGTAGGACTCACTGTCCCTGTGCCATGCTCAGGTGTGGGCACTCTCCACCCTCGTGCTCGCGGTGGCATCGCTGTGCTGCTCCCCGGGCAGGGCTGGCTTTGGCTGCCCCGTGTTGAACCTGTCTCTGTGCCTGGACCACACGTTTAAGCCACAGCTTTGACGTGTTTTGGGCAAAGCCCACAAGTTCGATTCTTTGAAGGTTTTTTGTTTGTTTGTTTTCCTGTGATCCAGGTTCCCAGCCACCCCTATAATGGGGCTAAGGCTGAAGCATACAAGGGGAATTTGCTCCCCTTCTTTAAACTGATGACATCCCTGCATTCAGTACTTGGGACGCTGAGAGATTAAGTCATCCCTCTCTTTTCTCCCCGGGAGAAGAAGAGAGGTGATAGCAGCATCTCTTCCTTATCAGATGGCTTTATAAAAGTGCTTCTTGTAACAAATTGCCTTTTTTGGTTAGCCTGCCCATGGATATGAACACCATTTAAATATCTGTTCCCCAAAATAAAGCTAATGAAAGGGGGATTGGATTCAGTTCCAAATCAAAAGAAGTCTGGGGAACTTCAGAATAGCAGAATTAAGCCAGTAAGTTATTAGGAATTTCTGGCAGTTCATGTGAGGACAGGAGCCAGCAATGGATTTGTTCTTTCCTTGCTGTGGTTTTGCTAAGAACCTTCCTCATGCCAGCTATTTCTGACCACGGTGTGTGGCTGATAATGGATCACTTTGCAGAAGTATTGCATTTGTCAGGGGAAATATCTTGATCCAACACCAACGGTCCTTGGGTCTGTAAAAGTTATAACACTGGCAGTTCTGTTAATACCTCCATGCCTTTCCTTCTGCAGGCAGGAATTGCTGCTTCTGATGGGGGAACCTGGGGGCACAAAGCAGAACAAAAACTACTGCAGAATCCCAGAAAGCTTTGGGTTAGAAGAGATCTCACAGACCACCTCATTCCGACCCCCTGCCACGGGCAGGGACACCTTCCACTAGCCCAGGTTGCTCCAAACCCCGTCCAGCCTGACCTTGGACACTTCCAGGGATCCAGGGGCAGCCACAGCTTCTCTGGGCAACCTGTGCTAGGGCCTCACCACCCTCACAGGGAAGGATTTCTTCCCAATATCCCATCTAACCCTGCTCTCTGTCAGTTTAAGCATGCATATATATATTTAAGAAATTTAACTGTAGCATGGTCAGGGAAGCACAGGAATATAAAAACTCAGAGATCCTGGGAAACAGTTGCCAGATTCTCGCTGTAACAGAAATTAGTCTTGTACTGAACAAAGGAAAGTATAACCTTCTCTTTCAAGGTCACTTGCTGCTGTTATTTGACTTAAACTCTCTCTGAACTATATGCTGTTGCATATTGTTTATTATTTCTGATTCCTTCCCCATTTGTGTTGAGATATAGTTACTTGCTGTCCTAGGATCTCGATGCACCTCTGACCTTGCAAGTGATTCTTTGCACTGAAGCCAAGGCAGGAGCTTTTTGACTTCACAAGGGCTCTGCTTACGTGTGGGGGTTTGTTCCTTTGAGGCTTCACTTCCTGCAGCTGAGGAGAGCGCCGGTTTCAGGGAAACCTCATCTGGTGTGTGTGCTCTTGGCACAGCAGAACAGCCCCGTGGTGGAGCAGGAGTGGAGCCTGGGAGCGTGGTGCCACACAACACACAGCCAGGAGAGTCTGGAGAAAGGAGGGACAACAGGGCTCAGGGAGTGCAGGGTTGGGCACTTCACGTGCCTCGTTTGGAAGGAAATGCACTTTTCAATTTCTGTACAACTCTGGGCATCTGAAATGCTAAAGATGTGACAGATGTGCATGGAATGACAAACAGCTCAGCTGCTGGGGACGCTCACAGAGCCCCGCATGCTGTGTACATGTGCATGTTTACACCCAGAAAAAACACCCCTCCAGTCTAAACCCACAAGCCTGGCCAGAGCTTCCCTTCCCTTCCCTGGTGCTGCGAGGCATAAATGGGGCTTCCCTGGGGCTGCAGTGCCGGCTGTTCGGTGGGTGGGTGGAGGGGGCAGCTTCTCTTCAGCATTTCCAGGCAGTGATTTCTCTTGGGTGCTTCCTCCAGAGTAGGAAGGAGTGATGTTTGTTCTCACTTCCCATGCAAATGAGCTGCCAGTTCTGAATTCCCCGTGGCACATCTCGGATTCCCATTCTTCCGTCTTCTCCCTCCTTTCTTTCCCCCAGCCCGTGCATAACTTACCCAATAGAAATGCAGACCTCTCCCTTTTTATTCACACCGTGTCTGCTCTGTCTGGCTCATCCCACCAAGAGGCACCTGTGAACAGGTACAAGGCTCAGTAGCTTCAGCAGGGATGCTCTTGGCAGAGGAGCTGTGGGATAACTGCTGCCTGTCATGGAACTGTGCCTTGGACTGGGCTGTCACTGTCCCACTGATAAGGAAAGCTAAAGGTCAGTGAGGGGGGAAAACCCCATCTGGTGTGGTGTGAGATGACAACTGCAAATTGATTTAACTTGCCAGGCTGCCACCCAGAGCTGCCAAGCCCAGGGGCGTGTCTGTGTGGCTGCTTCCCCTGGCCCATAGAGGGTCTGCTCACGGGGGGCACAGACAGAGCCTGGCACTGCCACCCTGAGGGGTGGGACGGGGCCTCTGGGGGTGCTGCAGGATTTACAGTGGGGTGCTGCACCCCTGTGCTGCTTCAGCCACTTGTCTGCAGCAGTTAAGTGGAGACATGAGCAAAACATTAGCAAAATGTTTTATTATTGATGTATCAGCACACTTTGGCACTCTTTGCATTTTAGATCATGCCACTGCAATGCAAACACCATTTCACTTGGCAGACAGTGAAACATTTATGTATATATAAAAGGTACTCGCCCTCCCCTCAGAGAGAATTTGACTGATCTTATTGGTTTTAAAGATAGCTAAAGATGTTCACGGTCCCCTGCCTCTCTGGTGCCACGTGATTTCAGGGTGTTCCCCATGGGAACAGGGGCTGTGTGCTGTGCAGTGTGGGGCTGCCTGAGCTGCTCTCCAGGCAGTGGTGGCCCTGAGGCTGAGCAGATGCAGCAGTTCCTGAGCCCCCTCACCTCCCTGCACCCACAGGTCCTCCAGGTCCCTGCTCCCTGTCAGGGACAGACCTTGGGGATGCAGGGGCTGCTCACCTGTATAGCTGGGGCTGTCAGAGCTGGTACTGTGCAGGGATGCTGCTGGAGCTCAGGGAATTGGGTGAGGCACTTTGCAGGAAGGTGCTGAATGTGATATTGTTGCTTATCCTGAACCAGGCAATAATCCTGAGCTTGAGTTTAAAATAATGATTCTGAGGATAGAGGGGAAAAAGGTAACTAATTGTTTTAAAGTTTTTTATTTCCCTGTGTAAAAAAGCTGGATGCAAAAAATGTTGTCTCAGTTCACATCACAAGGTCTGCTCCACTAACATCTGTCCCTCATAGGTGACAATAGAAGTCACAAAGACCCACTGAAAAAACACGTGGGGACGTTCCTTGATGCCCTTCCTTTGGCTGTCCAGTCCAACCTGGCCTTGGACACTTCCAGGGATCCAGGGGCAGCCACAGCTTCTCTGGGCAACCTGTGCCAGGACCTCCCCACCCTCACAAGGAAGAATTTCTTCCCAGTACCCCATCTAAGCCCTCCCTCTGCCAGTGTGAAGCCATACTGATGTTCCCCTTGGTTCTGTGTTCCTGCTGTGGTTGCTGCCAACGATGTATTTGCTGGCACACTCCGAGCAGCCGGGGCTGGGCACAGGAGCACACGCTCTGCCAACTGGGCTCCCCCGAGGGCTCGCCCCCGGCTGCCTGGCACAGCCTCCTGTCCGGGTGTCTCTGCAGCTGCACAGCAGTGGTTGGCCCTGGCACTTTGCATGGCAGTTGCAGTAGTGCTGGTGCTGTGAGTGCCAGTGGTCCCTGCGTGGTGGAGTTGTGTATCTAAATCCCGGGTTCTAATCCAGCCCGCCCTTGTCAGCTTTTCAAGTCACAGCTTTCTGTGGCCGTACCTGCTGCCCAGTGCTGGGAAGTGCAGCCCGCTTTGGGAGAGCTCTTTGGGAAGCAGCAGGCAAACAGGGGCCACTGGGCAGACCACTCACCCCACAAAGCTGTGGACAGGCACAGGCTGGGCCTCTCCCCACTGGGTAGTTGGATGCCTTGGGATTGCAGAACCTGGCACCGACTGGGTGTTTGGATGCCCTGGCATAGAGCACTGATGTGACTTACCTCTGCCATGAAAGAATTATGGGGACAGCATGAGAAAATGAACCAAGGTTGTAAATTTATGAGTTTTCTTTGCTGGTAATTCATTGCCCAGGCTGAACATCCTTCATCTGTGAAAGCAGTGGTAATTTCCCAAGGGTTTTCTTGTCCCCAGAGTAGGTACACTGGCTAGCAATATGAAGAGTTCTTTAAAAATAAGTAGATGTTGCAGCTTTGAGAACCATTGATCCAGTACAGCGTTGGGTTTTTTAATAAAGAATCCTTTCACAGAGGTGGAAACTTTAAATAGGAGAGAGAAAGGAGTAGCAGGGAGAAAGGTTGTGAGAGGTGGCTCTCCCTGAGGGGTGGTGCAGCAGCACCCTCCCTGCTCACTTGGCCGGGGCAGGGGAGCTGGGCTGTGCAGGACAGAGGCAGATCCGTGCTGTGCCAGCAAATCCTCGCAGTGCAGGGTCATTCCATAAGTCAGCTGAAGCCAGTGCTGAACAGGGCTCCAGTCTGAGTGAATCACACGCTGATTGAGAATGAAAGGACAACAATTCATTCCAGCTCATTGTGTTGTGACTAAAATAACTTTTCCTCGGTGAGTGTGGATACAGACTTTTCCTCTGGATCTGGCAATACCCCGTGATGGCTGTCCTGGGAGGGGGCAGCAGCAGCCCCCCCCCGCTTTGTCATGCCCAGAGTTGTGCTGTGGCCGTGGTGGGTGCCTGTGCCCTGCTCTGGGAGCCGTGGGCTCTCTGTCCTGCACAGCAGCTGCTGCCTGTCTGAACACCTCAAGTCCTGTGTCAGCTTCTCACTCCTAATGCTCACCTGCCCCTGTATTATTTGGCCTCCTTTCCAAAGCTAATCCACACCTTCTGAACAGTCATCTAGTTCCAAATACTTGCAAATGCTAATAATCCTAATACTTATTCATAGTTCTACAAGTTGCCAGCATGAGGTGGGACTGCCCCCTGGAAAGGGTGTTGTGTTGAGCTGCAGACTCCTGTGCTCGGGTTTCTGGGAACGTGCCCCTCGCTGAGTGAAAACTGAACCCGCGTCATGTGTGCTGAGGGCTGGAACGCCTGGCCTGTGGTGGGAATGTGGTGGGATCGTGCCTAATGCCTGCACAGCAGGTGTGTGTGGAGGGGCTGAGCTGTCTGAAGATCCCTTCTGCTGCTTTCAGGCTGATACCTGCGTGGACCAGAGCAGACTGTTAGCCAGAAATCTTTAATTCTTTCAGTTTAGGTTCGTTGGCAGCATGGTTGGGGTTTTTTCTGTGCAATCAAAATAAGCTTGGCAAACTGTGCCTCTATTTTCTGTACAAAGGCTGAGGACTCTTTTAAGAGCAAAATAACAAACTGTCTGAGCTTTTATGACCGGCTAAATAGGGCAGCTGTTGTTGGAGTGGTGTTCCAGCAACACCCTTTATTTCTTCTTAGAAAGGAGCTCCTGTGTTTTGCAAAGCTCTCCTCTTATCTGTACTCATCTGCACCTGATGCAACTAATAAAAATGCAGCAGATTTCAGATTTGCATATATTACTTTATAATTGCATGCTTTCATGTGTAACCCACTAAAAGTGTTTGTGTTCAGACGGTGTCACAGGGAACGTGGTGATGGACGCTCGGATTTTCTCCCATAAAGAGGTGCATTTCCCCACAGTGGGAGGTGGGAACCTGAACCTGGGGGAGGACCAGTCACTTCTGCTGTGCACACAAAGGAGGGCCAGGATTCCCAGTCGCTGCCACTCACGGCAGCTTGTGCTATTTTTGTCCTGTTTTTCCCCTGTATGCCTTTACCTTGGGTGCACTTTGGGCTCCTTGAACCTCCTCGAGACTCTTGATAAAGGGACTGGATTTTTATCATCTGTCTGTATTGAATGTAAGATCTGAGAGGCAGCTGCAGGAGGGAGGGGGAAGCACACACATGAGAGTGTGTGTGTGTTAGCAAACCATTTTGAGTGTTGCTGCAGGCAGACCTCCCTCTGTTTGCCTTGCTTGTGGTCTGGAGTGTTCCTTAAAGCTGTGATGTCAGCCCTTGGTTTTCACACAAGGAAGTTTTGCTGAGGAGAGATGAATCCTTTCCACCTGATTGAACCTCATTGTCTTCCAGCTTCCGTAGTGTTTTGTGTTGCTTGCTGGGGTTTTTCTAACACCTGTCCTTGTGCTGGTACCTGCCTCACTGGTTCCTTAGGCTGCACACCTAAGGAGGTTCTGGCAGCCTTTGTCAGCCCTGGCACAGCACACGTGCTGGGGTGGGAGGGTGAGGGCAGCCTGGCAGTGCTAGTTCTGCCTCAGAAGGAAGAAGTTCCAGCTCCTGGCAGGTGAATCCTGACTGGTGATAAAATGTCAAAGGTATTGCTGGTTCTCATAAAAGAGAAAGTTATTGCTGATGTTCCTTCATTATATATATTTTAAAAGTGCCAGCTGTCCTGGTCCAGTAGCTGCTGCTAGTTTGTTAGGTCTCATTATAACATTTACCAATCCATAGGGATACAGTTAACAGCATTAACCTAAGCCTTTGGGGAAATTACTGTGTGTAAAAAAGAGTGTTTTCCTCCTCAGGTACATTGCCTGGGTAGAGCTGTTGCTTGCATGAGTAACAAAATTAAGATGTAGCTCCTTTCTGCTCAGTTATTGCTTCAGAGGCAGCAAAACTGGGAGAGAGAGCTGGGTTGTTTTTCCATTTAATCATCTGTGGCATTGCTAATTAAATTCCAATTGCTGGAGCTTTAGTAACGATGTGAAAGCCAGGAAAAACACAGTTTGATTTTTTCCAACTGAAGGCCAAATGTGCAGAACTGACCATTAGCAGAGAGCAGTTGTTTCAGTTGTTGTTGGGTAATTCAAATCTGGAATTTCTGGGGAGCACTCGGGTGCCAGAGCATCGTCTTCACACTGGCTCCTCAGTTTTTAACCAACAGCCATTCCTGCAGCCTAATTGGCAGGCTGTCCTTAAGCACTTCATAATCCAGGTAATGTCCAGAGCAGTAATAAAGCATTGGAGTAAATGGAGGGAGTTTGTCTTTAAATTACCTGTGGCACCCTGTTTGCAGCCCAGGCTATGGACTGCGCTGGGCTCTCGGGGTGTGTCTGTCCCCCCTCGAGGCCTCTCTGGGTGGTGGCCACAGAAGCAAATTGCCCAGGAAACATCTGGGGAAAGGCAGTTGCCCGAGGACAGGCTAAGCTGAGCTACAGGGAGGTGAAACAGAGCCTCTGGTGTGGTAACTGCAGCGCTCGGTCGGGCGACTTCTCGCTGTGTTACTTCACAGCCGTGCGGTGGTTTCGAGTAGCTGATTAAACATCTGAGCTTTCTTTCCCCCCCACCCCGCTTTTTGCAGCTCTCCATGAGTTCCCCAATGACATCTTCACGAACGAGGACAGGAGACATGGAGCTGTGGTCCTGCACGTCCTTTGTGTAAGTGTTGTGACTTTGCCTTTCTTCTCCTGTTGGTGTGGACAGGGCTCAGTGTGCTCCAGTGTTTTGACTGAAGTTATTTTCTCTTTGGTGCATTTTGCTTTCCTGTGTGGACTATGCAGTCAGGGATGTGATAGTTTGTGCTCTTGGGATCTTCTAGTAAAAAGGAGTTCTCTTAATAATGGAAGAATAGTTTGAATTTGTTTCCTGCTTTCATTTCTTCTGTAGACACTGTCAGTCCATAGGAAAGAGAAAGTTGTCTCTGAAAATGGAAGAGTTTGGTATCCATAAGATGAAAACCGAATGTCAGGGAGCTAAAAGATACAAGATTCCTGCAAGGAGCAACTCTGGAACACTCTGTAATATATGAGATAGTGATGTTGGCACAGAACTATCCATGGGATTACGTGGATTGGAAAGCTTTCTTTGTCAGCTCTACCTGTTGTGTTCCTCCAGCCAGGCCAGCTTTGCTGAGGCCGGGGGGCAGCTGTGGCCCCTGCCCTCTGCCCTGAGCAGGAGGACACTGGGGGCTTGGCCAGTCCAGGGGAGGCACTCGTGGCATTGCCTTCAAAAATAAGCGAAGTCTTACTCCCAGAAAGCCTCGTGGCATCCCTTATGACAGCTGGAGGAGAAAGACATTAGAGACAGCTTTCTGTTTAAAAGATGATGATCAACTACATTAATGTATCCAAAACAGAAAGAAACAAAAAGGTTTGTTTCTCTGGAATTCCCCCTAGTACACAAGTTTGCAAAGTGAGCTTTTCTTCCTGAATTTGTTAAAGAAAGTATTGCAGCTCCTCATTTATCAGCTGTAGGGTGGGAATTCCAGAGGACATTGGGTGGGCAAGGGTTTGCCTCAAAGTTCAGAAATGGGCCAAGAAGACTTTAATACTTGCTGTTTTAAAGACCTTACTAATACCATAAATCTGTGCAATTTTGGGCTTGCAGCTTTGTGATCTCTGCCCCAGAGAAGTCAGTGTAATTGGTGTGCATGGCTAAGGCCAAAGTGAAGGATATTCAGGATAAAGTTATTGAAATAACCCCGGTCTGTCAGTGCATTGGACACTCAGCAGGCGTTGGAGGACTTGTGGTCAGCAGCTGCAGTGCTCTGACAGAGGGGAGCACTGTCCCTCCAGGTCCCTTCCTTGACTCTTAGGTAGTTGAAGACAATTCTTTTCATTTTTTCATGTTGTTTGTGTTCAGGAGGAACTGCCAAGTCGGTACATCTCGGGGGTTAGAGGCATCCTTAAGCAGCCGAGTAAATACCCACTTCTAGTGAATGTTTAAAAGCTTTTAATAATTCTTAGCTGAAATGAGCAGTCACCATTAGCTGTGTGCAGTGATTCATGATTTCTTTTAAAGTATGAATTAGATTGTTTTGTATGTTGTAATGTGAGCCCACTGTGTCAGGATTTTATTTTGGCTAAATGGCTGCAAAAATTTCTTGAATAACGTTGCTATTGACTGTGCCTGGCAAGCTCAAGGATCCCAAGTTTCCATGGGAACACTGAGCTTTGAGATGTTTTGGAAAGTGAGCACTGGACCTGAGCTGGATTTTCTAGCACCCAAAAGAATACTCCCAAAAATTCATCTATGAGTTCAGTTCTGGATAAGCTGAACATGCCTTTAACATGTATCAAAATGGAGTCTGGAGGACTGAGATTTTTGATGAACCATCTACTTCAGAATGAAAAGAAAAATCTGTTCTTAATGAGAAGCAGAAGTAAGCATCTGCTGTCCCCTAGAAGTGCCCACTCGGGTTCTCCCCCTCTGGCAGGCAGCAGGGCAGCTGCCTCGCTCCACCAGTGCCATCATTCTCCACACCAGGTTGGTTGACTTAAGAACATTTCTTGACCGTACTCTGTCTTATGTGTCCCTGAGGTGCAGGACCCAGCTGGATCCAGCCTGTAGCACTGTAGTAGTTGGGGACAACTGCTTGTCAAAGAAAAAAAATGATACCCGTAGAAAATAGACAACTGTCAGCATTTAACAACCTGCCTCTAGTCTGTGTTGAAAGGGGTTGTCTCTGTACTGGGGTGATGAACCTCTAAATCTGTTTTTTACCTCCCAGCAGTACAGTTACCAAACATGTGATGAAATCAGAGCATGTGCAGAAATGCCCTTTTTGGAGGAAAAAAAAGGATACAGACACAGAGTTTCATTGTCTCCATTGAGGTTTCTCAGTGGGTTTGAGGAAATCAGCCTGTAAAAGGGGCTCTGTAGTGGTAGGGAGAACAATGCAGTGATGATTAGAGGTCATCATCATGCTTCTCATGTTTATTGACCTCCCTTAAACAGTTTCTATTCATTTCAGTAAAAACTTGTCCTTTCTTCTCTGCCCCTTTGCCCATACTTTCATGTTTCTTTCTGAAAGACATCAAGGCAAAGCTGTTTAACGGCAGCCAGAGAAACGGGACAAAAGCTATCACTGGGGCCTTGGGTCTCTGCTGTTTAATAAAGTGAAAACACAAAGACCCAGCAGATCTCAGGGTGGGGCTGCGTGAATTACTAAACATGATCTAGTGCTTCACAAAGATGAAAGTAAAGCCCTAAACACTTGGAAAAATCTAGGAGAAACTAGGCAGCAATAGTTTTAGGGCAATAGTTCAGCAATAGTTTTAGGGCCGAGCTGAAAATACTTTGGTTTAAAGAAAAAGTGGGCCAGCGAGGCCATATTACAGGTTTGGAGCCATGGTGTTTAATTTCTCCTGGATACTTCTTCAGAGCTCGTTAACTGATTGCTTCACTGCTATTCATTATTTCCATGTCCCCTCTGAGAAGAGGGCATGCTGCCACGGGCAGTAACTCCCTGCTAAGTCACTGCTTTGGGTTGCTCAGTTTGGAGGGGCCAGGATCTGGATTTTGAGAGTCTGGTGCTGTTCCCTGCTAAAGGACCAAACATACAGTCTGCAACCTGGGAGCTCCCCAGCACTACATTGTAGTTTGTAGAATCACAGACTGGTTTGGGTTTAAAGGAACCTTACATGTGATGCAGTTCCAGCTCCCCTGCCATGGGCAGGGACACCTTCCACTCTCCCAGGTTGCTCCAAGTCCCATCCAACCTGGCCTGGGATACTTCCAGGGATCCAGAGGCAGCCACAGCTTCTCTGGGCAACCTGTGCCAGGGCCTCCCCACCTCACAGGGAAGGATTTCTTTCTAATACCCAATCTAACCCTGCTCTCTGTCAGTGGGAAGCCATTCCCCCTCGTCCTGTAATTCCAGGCCCTTGTCAAAGTCCCTTTCCAGCTCTCTTGCAGCCCCTTTAGGTTCTGGAAGGCTGTCTAGTTGTTCTCTTAGCATTTTCCTGGTTTTCAGTTAGTTCCAGCTGGTGTGCACTGGTGCCCATGTGGACCTTCAGCCCTGCCGTGCTCATGGCCCCCGTTACCTCCTCAAGATGGGGAGGGGAAATGGCTTTGCTGAGGAATTCCCAAGGTTTTTGCTGACAGCCAAGAATGGAGGGTTTGGGTCTGTGTGTTATCCTGATCTTTTTGACAGCACGGTGTTGCTCCTCCTTTCCCCAGCTTTCTCTGGCAAATCTGGAATGTGGTGCCGGGGAATGTTGCGTTGCCAGTGTGAGGGGGCCTGTGCGTGGTCGGGGCGAGCCTGGCCCTGGGCAGAGCTGTGCCCTCCACGCTGAGGGGGTGGAGGAGCAGTGGCTGTGCTTGGCGGTCCCTCCTGCTCCTGGTCTGCCGTGGTTCCGTGTAGCCATGGGAACGGGGGGCTCCAGCAGGCACCTGCCTCCTTCCCCGCCAGGCACTGGGAAATGTAGGTCGCCCTGGCTGCATCCTGTCTTTATCTATTTCTGGCAGCGAGCCACAAGCCCGCCACCATCTCCTTTGGACAGCAGAGCTGCCTCGTTTCGGGCCTGGAGAGTGGTGACAATCCGCGGTGGCCTGTCGCGGCGATCCTGTCGCGGTGCTTGTGCCCGGGTGCTCTGTCCCGGTGCTGGATCGTCCTGCACATGGACCTGCTGTGCCCGCCACTGCTGCTCTCCACATGGGAATGGGCTTGGGGGACTCTGGTGGAGTGGCCTTTTAATTTCTCCCACCAGCAGGAGATTTAGGCGCCGGGTTCTTTTGTGAAACGGCGCGGAGTTGAGGAAAGCCCTGTGCTTGGTTTCAGAGGTGGCCCCTGGCTGGGCCTGCCCCCCGGGGCAGGGGGTCTGTGGGGCAGAGCAGGGACGGTCACCTCGGCCTGTCCCAGCGCTCTGGGAAGAAGGCAGGGCTGTGGGGATTGCTGGCTCCCACAGCATTATTCTCTCTTGTGAAAAGCTGCTTATTTTAGTTCAGTAAAGCGAGTTTTAGTTTGAGTATGAAGACTGTTGTGGGAAGGTGAAACACTGCTGGACAAATGTGAAAAATGACTGGTTCATCCTGTGCAATGGAACAGGTATTTCTAATAAGATACTTAAGATCCTTTGATGCAGAGATTGCAATTATTCTCTGATGCTTTTTTGTTAGAATCATAATTTTAAAATCAGTCCTAATGTAATACTGAACTGGGCATTTGTAATCCTTTTATGCAGGGCCATTGCATTTTCCTAATTTTCTAATGTCCTTCTGGGGAGGAAGAGTGTCTTTAAAGTATATTGCCTGGCTAAAGACACTGCCCTGCTCCTTTCCATTCCTGCACCAATCCTGCTGCTCCCACGGCGCCTCTGAGGACTGGGGGGGTGTGCTGAGGGAAAAAGCCACGAGACTCCCCGTTGGAATCTCAGGTGAACTTAGATGGAAGCTGCCCAGCATCGCAGCCATCCTGTTGGCTTTGCCCATGTGGGTAATAAATACAGTGCAGACTGGCCTGCCCTGGTGCTGGCTGCCTTCCTCCTTTTCACATGAAATAACCTGCATTGGTCTCTGGGCTCCCTCACTGGGAGCCTGACTTGACATGAAATTAAATGTTTTGGTTTTGTTGTTCCTGCTGGCCCAAACTCTAAAGTTGCTTTGTTTTGTTTGTTTTAAAGGCAAACAAACAAGAAAAGCCCCACCAAAAAACGGGAAAGAACTCCAAGGAAGTAACAGTTACTGTCCTTGTGTTCACTGATGGGGGGTAGCTGCCAGTGGTTTAGTCTGTGGACAGGACTGGGTTTTAGCCAGATACTCCTTAGACTCTGCCACTTTACACTGTATTGCACTCAAGCCACTTCAGTAAGATTAGGGAGGCCTCACAGCCAAACCCAGGTGTGTGGCAGCAGTGAGGTCACTGCAGTAAATGCTCCAACGTCCAAGTCAGCGTGGGCTCAGCCTGGTTGGTGCTCTCAGCCCAGGGCTGACGTTTGCTGAAGTCACCCAGGATGCTCTCGAGGAGGGCAGTGGGTTTGGCTCCATGCTCCCAGCCACTGCAGCAGCTGCCATTCCCTGCTCCTCCAGGGGGATCACCAAGAGCGGAGGGGCAGTTTCTTCACATTTGTTTTTCTGTTCCTTACTCATTTCACTCTCCTTTTTACCTTTTCCCTTTTACCTGATCCTACAAATGTGAAAGCATGGGTGGGGAAGAATTCCCTTGTCACCCTTTAGGGTTGTGGTTGTGCCCTCTAATAAGCAGCATGCCATGAGATGCCATTTTTGTGACAGATGAGTGTTCTTGAAAGGCATTATTGTGTATTGGGGAAGGAAAACACTGGCATGACCCACTGCAAATTAATATGTTTAGCAGATCAAAATCCAGGCACCCACTCTCCACCGGATTTCAATGGGAATTGGCCACACAACTCTCTGGGGCCGTTTCTGATCCTTCCTCCTACGATGCACAATGCCTGCGAGCCATTTGCTTCCTTTGTCTCTGTTCTTACAGCTGGCAGCGTGTCAGCAGCTGGTGCTCCCTCTGCAAGATCAGGATCTTTGCTGCATCCAGCAGAGTTGGAGACCTGGAATTTTGCTTACGTTCGTAGTCCTCGGGAGCGTTTTGCAGCACAAGAGTTTCAAAAAGGCCAAGTTACATTTATTCACGTTTATGAGGAGTGACAGAGAAGCACAGAAACTGTCCTAAGTGACAGTCTAGTGCCCGTTCTTCCAGATGGTGTCAAAATAATTTGTTCTGATGAAATTCCCATCTCTAATCCTGAAAAAAATACACTTGAATTATTTTCGAGCTTGAAAAGTTTTCATGGCTGAGATTTACAGTAATTACTGGCTTTTTGCAGCCAAATTGCAATTCTGGCAAGTTAGAATCTGGGTGTGTGTTGGGTTGGGAGATTTACACCTGTTCCTTGAAAGCTAAAACAAGAAAAAAACATGGTGGGCATTTTTATTGCTGCTTTCCCTCTAGAAAAAAGTACTCTGGTCTCCTCCCATCAACTGAGCTTCTGCAGGACTTCAACAACAAGCAGAGCTGGAGGATCTGGGCAGTATGGACCAGGTTACCCCCATGGGGGAGGACAGGGCTTTGCTGCATGGATGGGAGCCACACTGTGCCATCTGCCTCTCGGGGCAGAGATCAGGCCCCAGCACGTTCTGTTCACAGTACAGAAACACGGATTAAATGCTTCTGGCATGAAACTGAAGAGCTGATTGGCTCGAGGTCCTTTTGAGTCTTGTGTTCTCCCTTGGGTTTTGTTTGTTCCTGTATGAAGTTTAGCAAGATTTACCACTGGGACCCAGGTGACATGGCAGAGCACTACAATTACAGAAAACAAGCTCCTTTCCCCTTTTTCAGAACACCAGATTTCAAAAATTACTCCTCCAAGGTTTGGATTTTCACAGACCACAGTGATAAAAAAAAGCCTTGCACTGCACAATGGGGGAAAAAAAGAAGGCAGAAATATTTCAGTGTGGCTTAGCAGTGTCCAGAAAATTTTTTAAAAAGCAGTCTTTACAGGGATGATAAAATGTTGGCAGCTTTTGATAGCTTGTAAGAACTTTCGGATAAATAGGGTCTTTCAGTTAAATCCCGGACAGCTCCATAAGTTCTTGCAAGAGCATTTCATTTTTTTGAAGATGTGCCAAACCAAAGCTGGGGTGCTGCTGTTCAGTCCTGCCTGGCAGTGTCCAGACTGAGCCTTTGCTCTCCTCTCCTGCAGGCCGTGTACATGTTCTATGCGCTGGCGATCGTCTGCGATGATTTCTTTGTCCCTTCGCTGGAGAAGATTTGTGAAGTAAGTACGGGAAGATGTTCCTTTGGCTCGCCTGCTGCTCGTGCAGCAGCTCTGGAGGGCCTCAGGGTGTGATGGTGGTGTATTCACTGTCCTGAATATCAGGGTGTGATGGTGTATTCACTGTCCTGCAGTGCTCCTCGTGCTGCTTGTGTAGCTGCTCGGTGTGGCCTGTGTGCGTGGGCTCAGCTCACGGGCTGACGGGCTCTCCCGGTGCTCCTGCCACTCACGCTGGGGGAGTTGCTGTTGCCTCGTTTGTGTGTCTTTGTAGATGTCTCTGCAGAAACACCCTTGTCTGACACAAACTAAAACCTCTGGTGATTTGCCCCAGTAGAAGTCGCAGATCTTGTGCCTGGTGCTCGAAGCCCCGAGTCTCACGCCTTGTGTTGTGTGGGTGTAAGTTGTAAAGCAGCTGGGTCAGCTGTAAAGAAGCTTGTGAATGCTCCCAGCAATTGCAAGGGACTCTGTCCCTCTTTTGCTAAGGTTGGCATACTGAAATTTTAGAAGACAAGGAGTACATTTCAGCCTAAATCAGGTCAGGCACTGCAGAGAGAACACAGACCGTGTGCCCACAGCAACTGCAAGCCCTCCCTGTGTCAGTTCCAGGCAATGGAATCTTTGCATGTAGAAATACGGTTTGGTCTTGGCAGTGAGATGTCTGTGTCATCTGGAGGAGAGCCTGCCCGTGTTCCTGGCAGTGAGTGCCACTGGTCAGGGCATGGGCTGTGCCTAGCCCTGGGAGAGGTGTCGGAGATGGCAGGAGAAGTCATTTGTGCTGACAGCTCTGATGGAAGTCATCTCTAAACTAACCTGATATTTGTGGTTCAGCACCCTGCTGTGCGAGCCTTTTTTGCACCTGGGCCCCAGAAGGCAGTTTTCATTTGCCCACATCTTTGCTTTTTGGTTATTTGTTATCTTCTCAATGGTACATAACAATTCCTCGTGTGCTTTAGTGGTTCCAAACCATTCTGTTACCCAGCACCACCAATAAGATGATAATAACAAGTTCTATTTAATTGTGTGTGGAAGAGAAGGCTTTGCAATTGAACATCAGACTGCCCAGGTGAGAGGTGCTGTGTCACTAGAAATTATCAAAATGGGTCATATAAATGGATCAGACTTTTACTGTTCCTATTACTCCTGTTTGATTCTCTCTCCATAGGTGACCTTTGGGGGCATCCAAGCCCTTTTATGTAGATTATGCATAATTAAACCCTCCTGTAATTAGATGATAGCAAAAGAAATGTGCAGTCCTGTTTCCTGGTCCAACTACTTTTGATTTCATTAGTCCAGAATGGCTTGTCTTCAAAACATCATCTTTCCATGGTTTGTCCTTGATGTGAGCACTCAAGAAAGCACAGGAAAAGGCACGGGTCACGTTGCAAAGGCTGATTGTCTTTGCTTTCAAAAGACACCGTGTGTTGCAGCAGCTCTTGTAGGGTGGCTGTCTCCATAGTTCCATAGAGCAGCCTGCAGAAGAACCTGCCCTTTGGGGAATCTACTTCTGGTCTCATGAGCTCTTCCACAGTAGGTTTGATCCTGTTTGAAATAATTTTCCATAAAGCTGTGTTTAATCCGGTTCCACAAGCTTTTACAGCACTGCAGCGATGCTGTGGTTTCTGCTTTAAAAGCATTGCTGGTGAGGGCACATCCTGTCTTTTTACCTTGTCCCCATAACCTACCTACAAGTGTTACCTGTGTGGTGAGTGGATAGGGTTCCCTTCCCTTAGGGGCCAGGATTGCCGTTGTGGGACCTTCAATCCAGATAAGGCTGGTGGGAGGATTTCTGCAGTCTTGTCTCTGTGCAGAGGCAATGATGAAGTTGCAGAGAAGCCCTGCAGTGCTGCGGAGGGACGAGGGGACAGGGAGGTTTCCTCTCTGCTGCCAGGCTGGGGGCTCTGTCAAGGCTGTCAAGGCAGCCTTGTGGCATCTGCTGAGCAACCACTGGTGCAGATGGAGTAGTGGGAATGCAGACAACACCAAGAGCGTGATTAGCCAAGTGAATCTTTGGAAGCAGCATGTGCTGATGAAGTTTTCATAGAACAGTGGGTCCTTTCCCTTCCAGAAGTCCCTGTTTTAGGCAGTCCCTGGGTACTGCTGGGGGACAGGTGCAGGAGGTAAGTGATGGTGATCCAAGAGAAAGAGGGTGAGGTGAGGGTAAATGTCCAGGGCTTAAGTGATGCCAGGGAAGGTGGCTGGGGGTGAAGGAAGGCTGAGCTGCAGCCCTGCCCTTTATGGGCCAAAGTGGATCAGGTGTGTATTGCTGGGATCGTGGGGCAGACAGAGCCGTGAGTGGTGCAGCTGCCCTGCTGTCTAGAGTGTAAAGGTTGGCACAGGCACAACCTGCCCCCTCTGCCAGGACATGTTGACTTAGGTAGCCGATGCCCGTGATGACTTTTCCCCTGTACTTAACCTTTGTTAACATAAAACTTTACACAGGTTTCCGCTCTGGGCAGACAGTTTGACGTCTGCAGTGGGGTTCCTTCAGCTGCTCGGTGTTGTAACCAGTGCCTCAGCTGCTCGGTGTTGTAACCAGTGCCTCTGTTCCTCTGCAGCGCTTGCATCTCAGCGAGGACGTGGCTGGGGCGACGTTCATGGCAGCGGGAAGCTCCGCTCCCGAGCTCTTTACGTCTGTCATAGGTAACTGTAACCTGCTGCTTCCCCAGCCTTGGTGCCCTGGCTGCTTTCCAGAGTTGAAATGGGATTGCTGCGTGCCTGTAGCGTTCCTTACAACCCCAGGCCCTTCCCTGGTGGGCACACCTGGGACTGACTGTGGGCAGTCCTCACTAGCTGAAGTCCTTCCCGAGCCGTAAGCTGAGCGGGGACTGCAGTCAGGGTTGTACAAAGGTGCTGTTCTGTGCAGTTTTTACTCATCCACATCTCTGCTGGCAGGGGATCATCGGGGCGGCGCCTGGGAGGGTATGGAGGGCTCTCCATCACCAAGAATTAGCTTTCAGTTTAGATACTTTCTCCAGGAGACACTCCCGTTTGAGTCACAGCTGTCAGATGCAGAGCACGAGTTAATTCACACAAAGCTGTGTGCTCTGCAGAGAGATCTCCTTACATGAGCAAAGCTGTAACATTTGGGAACTTAAATTGGACAAAGTTGGGGCTGCATTTCAGTTAAGGGGACTGCAGTAGCAGGGTGAAAATAAAACCAGATTCCTTCAGGCAACTTAGAAAAACCCTAATAGTCAGATCATTATCCTGCCGTGGTGTAATCCAGATGCATGTCACTTGACAGGGGAGTGCTTCTGTGTTTCTGAGAAAAGGATGAAGTTGGAAAACATACCTAAACTGCACTGGCCAGATAAATACTGCTGGAACCTTAAAAGCAAGTGATGAATTTAAACAGACTGACAGCTAGCAGGAGATGGAGTGTTATATTTAGGCTGACTTCCTAAGGAAAGGATTTTGTGCAGCACCATGATGCATGTGTCTGTCAGTTCATCTCCCTCACCTTTAGCCTCATTGGCCAATTTTAACCAAGTGTGACAGAAGAGCTCTGAAAAGAGCCCCATAACTCATCCTGAGAGGCATCATTCAGCTTGGAAGTAGCTAATGGCCAGACGACTCTGAATCAGCTCCAGCTTCTGCTGAAGCTTCATCCCTGCTGAAGCCTGTTGGGATGGGGATATGGGGAGTACTGGGGAAGGAATGTTTTCTGGGAGACAGTTTCCTGCAAATTTGTGTCCAACCAGCTGCTCCCACAGAGCTTACAGTGTTTTGTGATGAGTATTGCCATAATGGTGGATCACCAGGCCAGGAGGCTGGTAACTTAGACATGACTAAGGTACCTGGTTTCCATCAGACAATCTGTCCAGGTCCCCTCAGAAAGCAAGTCTCTGCAGGTTGCCCTATTAAATATAAGAAAAAGTGGCAGAACCAGTGCCTGCCTTTAGATTCATTACTGGGGTTGTGAGGTCTGCAATTTTTTTGTGAAAAAATTCTGCTCTTTCCAATTTACACAGCTTCCCTTGAACTTGTTTTTCAGGTGTTTTTATCACAAAAGGAGACGTGGGCGTTGGAACCATTGTAGGCTCGGCTGTATTTAACATTCTCTGTATTATTGGCGTGTGTGGGCTTTTTGCAGGACAGGTAAGAGCATTTAATGATTCCTAACGATTCCTGCTGCACCCTGTGCTGTGAAATCAGATGCCAGGTTCACAACCTTGCCACAAATTCCTCTGGCTTTGTTCTTTTTAACAGGGCCCTGTGCTGTTCCTCTCGCGTTTTCGAAATGAAAAGCAGAACAGCAAACGTCAGCTCTGGTGCTTTAGGCTGCCCAAGATGTGGGTGGTCAAAGGAATAAAAGTTGGCTATTTAACACCTCCTCCTGGTAGCTGTTGAAGGCCACATAGTGATGGCTGTACTGGGCCCTTTCAGGCCAGAGGAACCAGGAGGTGTCGGTGCCTCTGGCGGGTAAATCAGGGTGGGAAGCCCTGGGAAGAGCCTCCAGGGAGAGATGGTGCTCCTGGAGCAGCTCCAGAGCAGCTGCCTTTGTGCAAGATGGCTTGGGGTGCATGTGGGTGATTGGCAGGGCTTGGGAAGTTGTGTGACTGAGATACAGTTGTGCTTGTGGTTTGTCTGGTCGTTTGTGTCCATAGGCACAGAATGGGGTATGTGGGAACGGCCCTCTGGGGGTCTCTGATCCAAAGCCCTCACACCCTGACTCCCCCAGTTCTAAGCAGGGCTGATTTCAAAGCTGGGTCAGGTTGCTCAGAGCCTGACCCAGTCAGTTTTGAACACTTCCACGGATGCTCCAATGTTTTTCCTCCTTAGCAGTCAGGATCAATTCCCAGTGTCGTTTCTGACTGTTTTCCAGCATGTCAAACTCCTTATGACAACACAAGCTATTAATCTGAAATTAAAGTAATTAAGTTTTGAGATCTGAGCTGCTGTCTGAACTGCAGGCGTGATTGACTGTATAATTAAATATCTGAATCTGCATTCACCTTCGCACTTGCCAACTTGCCCGGTGTTTTACAACCTCATAAATGTCCTTTGACATGTTATTGTGCAGACTTACTTGTAAAGAGGAGAAGCAGGGTGAGGTTCCCAACGCAGGGCAATGGGATAATTGGCTCTAGGAGAAGAACTGGGACCTGAATGACTTGGTCAGTACGAGAAAGCATGCAGAGAGACTGGGCTTTCCTGGGGAAACTTGGGATCCAATTTTACTTTCAGTAGCAGTGAACTTTTACAGGATGAAGGTGAACATTTTCACTGTGAGGAGGCTTCGGGATAAGGCCATAATAATACCTTTTAACTGCCTAAGTGTCCTTATTTGCATGGGAACATGCAGCTGGAAGCTGCAGATAGTTAGTGGCTCTGCTGTAACTCCATGAAAGCCCAGTTGATGGAGGTCAGTTTTTAGTGACCAAAGCCTTCCTGGGGCATGAAGCTGTGTTCCCCAGGGGTGTTCTCCTGTAATCAGCAGGACTTCTTGCTCAGGCTGCTTTTTTCAAGCCAATGAAGGTGATTAACTGTTTAGCACAATGGCAGAGGAGCCAGTTCTTCCTATTTTTACTCTCCACAGTGAAGACTGCATGCTTCAAACCTGTTAAAAATACTGGCTCCAAATCACAGTTTTCAGTGGAAAAGGCTTGCTGGAGTTCGGGGGTTGGCAGAGGATGTCAGTCTTCTCGAGAGCCTGTTTGCAGGTGGGAGATGGTTCTGAAGGATGTGACACAGCTCGAGTGCTCTCAGAAATGCCTTCACCTTCCAGGAGGGGGAGCGTTCAGGAGTCCGAGCTGGGGACTGGCTGCTGAGAGTCATCCTAAGTGGGGTCTGCACGTCTCTTTCAAGCCAAGAACTGAGATTTTGCCTGATTTGTCCCAGCTTTGTTTTCCTTGACTCTAGGGGTGATGTGTGTATGGTTTAGTCAAGTCACTTAACACTTGTTTGCTGCAGTTTAACCCTCAGAGGGTGGCTGAGCACGGGAATGATGGATTTGGAATTGTGATTTTAATGAGCAAATAAGAAACCTCAGTGTCAATAATTACAATGTTCTGGACAAACTCTGGTTTGGTTTATTATTTATATTTTTTCTCACTCCCAGTCTTTCACCAAAAAGTCATTCCCTTTTATCATAGTGATTCATCTTTTTGTTTTGTGTTAGTGTTAACAGGAATTTGGTTTTATTATCAACAGTGTCACTACAGAGGCACTAACATAGGTGCTGAATTTGTTTGGTGGTTGGATTTCTGTTCAGCTGGAGCCCTGGATCTCAGTTTTGAGTTGCCAGGTGAGCCTGGGGTCTGGTCATTGGTCAAAGCTGCTGCTGTGCTCCAGGGCTTTTTCTCTGGGCTCAGACCTGTAGGCTCAGCAGCTGGAGCCCTCAGGTTTTCAGATGTATTGTCCATGGGCTGGGAGTGCCAGAGCTCAGACCTGCAGAGGCTCTCTGCAGCATTTCCATCAGCACTCTTTTAGAAAGCCTTCTTTTGGTTTGGTTTTCATGGTTTTTGACTGGTAAATGGTTGAATTGTAAAATACTGACCAACTCTCTCTGGGCTATGTTTTATTTTTGAATTAGGTTGTAGTTTGTGCGTGCTGTGTTTGGATGTATTATTCTTTGGCTTAAGAAAATACTGGGTTGGTTACCTTGCTTAGAAAAAGAAACAAACCCACGGCCCCAAAAGCTGGTATGCATTTGCTTGAGCACCAACTCAAATTGTTTGTTCTTCTAAGCCTTTAATGGCTGTAAGTGCACACTTTTCAGAATAAATCAGAATAGACATCCCACTGCTGGAACAGGAGAAGGGAAGTACGATGCCTACACCTCTGTAGGACACTGCACACCTAAAAAAGGCATTAAAAGAGCATTGTTAGGGTTGAAAGTCAAACACGGAAAAGTTAGAAAATAGCAGCGTTGGGGTTCCCTGTGTCCCGTAATTTGCCCCCCCGGTGTGTGCTCATTATTATCCAGCCTTTAATTACAGGGTCCCCTGCCAGGTTCTCCATGGGGTCCCTGCCTCCCTCAGGCACAGAATGGACTTTGCTCACTTAATGAGCAGCTATTCAGGATTTTGTTTTTTCTTTATTGTTCGCTCTGTGCCCTTCTGCCTTATTTACCAGGCTCTATTCAAGCCCTGTTCCAGAGGCAGAATTATTAATTTCCTCTTGAACGTCTGCTGATCTCATCACTATTGTATCTGAGCAGTTGATGAGCAATTAATTAATTTTCTCCAAACCTCTGTGAGATGAAGGGATGTTTTAAAGATGGGGAAACAAAGCACAGAGAGATTAAATAGAAAAGAGTAACTTGTCATTTTAGGGGCCAATTAGAGCTGGCACAGGCCTGTTCTTTCCCTGTTGCACAGCATCCTGTGGCACACTCTTTGGTCCTGCCTTCAGGTGCTGCTCCTGCTGCTCCACGCTGAACAGGGATTTTCTTGCTGGGCTGGCCTTGGTTTGAGTGGCCATGTCAGTGTCTACACAGCCCAACTCTCCTTTTCTGGAGGCTTGAGAGGAAAAAAACTTGCACCAGCCAGATTCTTCCCGGGATCATGGATCCACCTCAGCTGTCTCTTGAGCATTCAGCTTTCCCACAGTGGTCTCGATCCCTTCTCCTCTCCCCACACCTCTGCTCTGTGTCTCCTTGTCCTGACTTCTCCTGGCTGACGTTATCCTGGCACACCTGCTGCTGTAGTGCAGGTTGGATGTGTCTGTGGCTGTTTCCTCCCTTGTCTGAACACCTGGGACACCAGCGTGGCTCCTTTCTGCTGCTGAGTCACACAACCCAAATGTTGTTTCTTTAGCTGCTGTGTCTGCTGTGCTTCCTTCTGGCTCAGGGGAACGAGGAAGTCAGAGAACGCTGTGAGGTGAAATGGCAGCAGGTGCTTCAGGCACGAGTTCAGCGGCGTTCTGGGGACACATGTGGGACAGCAGGGGAGATGCTGGCATGGATGCTGCCGTCTGTGTAGGCATGGATTGTGTCAGGCTTTCTCTGTGCTTGCAGAGCCTCAGTCGCTCTGTCCTGTCTTCTCGCACGCTTGTGTTTGTGCTTCCCAAATTCTCCCCTCCTTCCACTGCCCTCTCACCATCCTTGGTGGCAAGGACACGGGATTCTCGGAAGCAGTCCTTGCTTAATTTGGCTCTCATTCAAGCCAGCACAAGCAGAGCTTGTTTGGCTTTGGACATTCCCCATCCAGATTCGTCTCAGTTTTGCAGCTCTGCTGCTCTGCCCTGCACACTGTTCTGTCTTCCTCTGTCCTCACCCAGCACTGACCCACTGCCTTTTGCAGTCTTGCAGAGGAGGATGGAGGGTGAAAGGTGCTTAAGGAGAGCAATATAACCATGGGTTGCAAGTTGTGCAAGTCCAGCGTTAAACTGTAATTTTGGATCTGCGTGGCTTGATCTGTTAATTAGTGTTTAACTGCTGCGTTTTTCAGTTGAGTTCAACTTTCTCTATTTTACCTTTTCACAGAAAAAGACAGGCTGCTCTTGGGTGGAGCAGGGAACCAAGAATGCTGGGTTGTTCTACAGATGTTCTTCCAGTTATTTGTTCTGTCAAGGGGTCTAGTAGGTGGCGAGGCATCATTCCTCAGTATACTGAGTGAAAAAGGACTATCCGGACTGTCTGATCTGCCTCCTTCTGCTTCAGTGGGATTCCTTTACCTGAGGAAATAAACTAAATTCAGAAGGTTCTCCTCTGTCCAGGTCAGGGAACCCTTGTGCCAGCTGAGGCACTGCTGCCCTGCGCTCCGGGTTATGTCAGTGGGAAAACACGCCTGAGAAATTGGTGTTACACAGTGGCAGGGAAACTAAACAGTTTAATAGCCTGGTAGGACACTGTTTAATGAGGAGCCTGGGACTTCTGTCATCTCTTTTACCCCACTTGTGCCGTACAGCCAGCTCGCATGCATCTTAATCTTTTGAGCTTTGATTTCACTCCCAGCTCAGACGGCAGTCGTTACTGACCTTCGCCTCAGTGAGTGCATCCAGGCACGTTTTTATTTTCTTCTCCTGGGCTGTGGGGAAGTTTCAGGAGGGGAGAGTCAAGTTGCTGTTGCTATTTCTTCATTGATCTGTGACTATCAGTGGAAAACATGTAAACTCTGGAGAAGTAGTTCAGGAGGGCTTAATGCCAGCTGTTGGGACTGTGCGCTGCTCTTGTAGCCCCAGGCACAGTGGGTTTTGGTGCTGGCAGCATTTCATAGTGACTGGGGGCCTGCTCTTTCACTCATGGGTGTGTTGCAGGCAAGGGACAGACCAATAAGACAGAACTAGTCCCAGAAGGCAAGGCAGTGGTCCTTGGGAATGTAGAGCTGCTGGTATGGCTGTGATGTGGGAAAGCCCAGGTATGGGAACAGCAGAGGGAGGATGCTGGCAGTGTCCTGTGGAATGCCAGGTGTCGGTAAAAGGTGCAGCCAGGGCAGAAAGGTGTCGATGGAGTTTCAGGACAGAGAGGCACCATTAATTCAGAGGTGCTGCCCAAGGGTCCTCAATGCTGAGAGGCTGCAGCCTTTCTGTAGGTCCTGGTCAGAACACACAGGGGCCTCCCAGCCCCCAGGCCAGCAGCAGGAGTTACCAGGCCAGCAGCAGGAGTTACCTGCTGCCTTGGCTCCTCCCCTGCTGCTGCCTGGGCAGGTGGGTGGGCTCCTCGCGCCACCCTTGGTGTGCTGTCAGAGCCATATCTGCTGTAGGCAGTGGAATGCTCCCTTTCCCTGGGGTTTTCCTGCTGGGATGTTTGGCACAGACAGACAAGAGAGCGACTCTGAGTGATAATGCAAATTAGATCCTTTCTGGCTCCCTCTAACAGAAGTGTGTTATCTCAGGAATGAGGGGTTTCTGCATTTACAGCAAATTTGTGGCCGCTGTGTGAGCCAATGTGGTTTGCATTCACCAGGCAGTGTGTTTGGTGACAGGAAAGGTGTCCATCCTCTTCTCTGTCCGTGTCATGCCTTGTCTCCTTGCTGCTGCTGATCCATAGCATTGACCTGTGTGTGGTGAATAAGCTCTGTCAGAGGTACCTGTTAAACCATAACCCTTTGGGTCTCCTTTGGGAGAGCTCTGATGAGCTTGGCAAGCATTTTGTCATTCCTGAAGCAACTTTCGTTCCCATAAATGGACTAACAGCATGCATGAAAGTGGTGCCAGTTCAGTGCCAGTGGCTGATGAATGCATTACATGAAGGTCCAGGACTGGTCTGGCCATCACAGAAGCTGCTGTGATTTTTTTATATTAGCATTTCAGCACTCTGTTCGCAGAGTTGCATGCAGTAGTGAGATACAAATAGGGAAGACAATCAGAAGAGTTGAAAATGGATTCATATCAGCATCAAAACAGTCTAGTTCCTAACTGCCATGAAACACTGTCCCCATTTGAGATCGAGTTTTCTCTCTCAAAATTCACACACAGATCAATACCGTGGATGTACCATTGGTAGGATTTTTTCTTAAGTCATTTGTAGCACGAAAGCAAGGGAAATCACAAAATCTGGGGTTTGTTTCTGGCAAGGGCTGGCCAGTCTGAAAAGACTGGGACATATTTAACCTGTGCACACTGGCCTGTGTACAGCTATCCCTGAATTCTGCTGCAGATCCTGCAGTCCAGCAGGTATCTGCAAATGCAGGTCTCGGGGTCCTGCTGCCTCGGCTCTGCGGGAGTCTGAGCTAAGGAGACACGCTGGTCCCAGTAGCTCATGGATGGTTACGAGTACCAGTTGAGCAGGGAAATATTTTTGGCTTTGTCCTGAGGTTTGGAGGGTGTCCACTGTTTCCATTCTGAGAGTGTCACAGAGACAGATTGCTGCCGCAGCGATGAAAATATCTAGAGCTGCTTAAAAAAGCAATTATTCTCGGAGAAATAATGAGAATAAATTGAGCTGGTGCACCGTGTACGAACCGAGAGCCGGAGTGGCAGCTGAGCTCTGCAGAGAACAGGGGACCAGAGGTAAAATCAGGGGGCTGGTGATGGGAAGGAAGCTTTCCTCACAGTGAGTCCCTTAGATCACTGCTGCTTTAACTGCCTGACAGATGTGTGTTTTAAGGCCTGGCTTTTTCTTTGGTCTGACCTGAGTTCATTTGATGTTTTGCTGAGGCTGGGAGTGGTGGGGTATTGGTCAGAGCCCCGAGCAAGCCCGAATGCTGCATCCTGGGACACTGGGGTCTTTGCCCAGGATTATGGTCAGGGGACTGAGCTGGATACTCCTAGTGTCCTGGGATATTGGGATATAGAGGGAGTGTCTCTGGGTGCTCCCTAGCCTTGGTCCAGGACATCCTGCTGTGCTGTCAGTCCAGCACAGGGGCCTCCAGCTGCCCACCAGCTTTCCTGGAGCGCTTTCCATGCAGGAATCTGTCTAAACTGTCTGCTGTGGCAGTGGTTCAGTGTGCCAGGAGGGGATGTGGGATTGGGATTCCTGCTGTGCTGTGGGATGGCCCCTCATGTGTTCTCCTGGCAGAGGGGCAGCCAGCCTGGCTGGCCCTTCCCCTACACCATGGGACTGTCCCAGGGGGAGCAGGAGGCTGCTCCTCTGGCATGAAGAGCTCTCCCATTGCTGCAGTTTCTGGACCTCTGCAGCTCTCTGACCCCAGCTCCTCAGGCATCCAGAGGTGTTTAGACCTTGCTGTCAACAATGCTTCTGTTCCCTCCAGGGACTGCAAAGTGGGAAAGAGTGTGACTGACTCAGAAGGTCATGTTGAAGTCTAGGGGGTGATCAGTGGAGGAGCAGTAAGGGGGGAAGGTGTACCCTGTGGTCTCTACTGTGTTGGATTTGCAGCTAATGATTATTAGCTGGTGAGGGACTGATTGGCTCATTGCAGGAAGGATGTAACAGTGCCTAAAACAAGGCAGGTTTTGTGAAAATTACTGTGCAGGTCTTGATGGCCAGGCCGTTCCTCTCTTCCTACACACTGCTAGAAGATGGCAGTAATTATCTTAAGTAATTCCTTCCTGCCTTATCTTCATTACAAATGCTACAGGACTGATGCACTTAAGAGCGAGCGAAAGTGTGTGCTGAATATTAAACATGCAGTTGCTGTTTCCCACCCTCTGTTTGGTCATGCCCTTTCCAACAGCACGAAGCCTGCAGCCTCTGGATCACGGGTATCCATCCCCTGCCACCTGCCCTCCACTGTTTTCCCTGGTGCTGAGCACTGCTGGGTGCTGTGGATGGCTGGGATGGGGAGTGCTCCCTCTGGAGTGGGCAGGGACACTGCCATCCCTCCCGGCAGGGGGACAGGGACTGTGACCCCCACACAGGGGACTCTCACAAAGCAAGAGAGGGAGATTTGGCTGAGGTGAAATGACCTCAGAGAAGATGTGAGAGGCATTGGAACAGTATCCTCCAAAGGCTGACAGTGCAGAAGGATGTGGCCAGAAGTCTTGTGGCAGACTTGAGCCAGAGGTGGAGGCTGCAGCCAGGAATGTGTGATTGAGACACCAGGAAGGACATCCCACTGGTGAGGGCTGGGAGCTCCAGTGTTTGGGGACTCATGGGCAGCCTCTGAGATCGTGCTGGACCTGCTTGGCAGATTCTTTGTCTGAATTACAGATGTGTCAAAGTGCCACCCTCCGAGCCATGCCACGTCCTGTACGTGGGATTTCTAGCCTGTGGCTCTTGGCTCAGGCACAACCCCGTGTTGTGCTGTGGGAATAGTGCTGGTGAAATGAGACCTTCAGGTGCTGTTGGGCAGGCTAAGGAGTGGTTTGCAGCGGCAAACAAATCAAGTGGGTGCTGGTAGTTGATTAACATGAGGGCAAAAAAGGCTAAACAGAGAGAAAAACTGTCAGAATGGAATTGCCTGTGAACAAAGTGGCTGTGAGTGAGAAATGAACGCAGTGCATCTCAGTCACTGCGTGTCTGTGGGTCCCCCTTTCCAAAGGATTTAAGCCCCTTGCAGTCCCACATACATTTATTATCCAGTACTGCTGCCGGGGAAAAAAAAAGAAAAATCTTATCTCCTGTCTGAGGAAGGGAGAATGCTTAATTAACTCTCCTGAACTTGGGCCATAGGACCAGGGGAAGGACAAGAGCTGCACTGCTGCAGTCCCAAGTGAACACCTCACCTTCTAGGCTGCCTCTCTGTTCCTTAGTGTAATAGATGTGGATATGTCTCCCAGGAAAGGTGCAGAGGCTCTGCAGTGGCTTCTTGCTGACAATCACAGATGGATCTACAGCCTAATGTAATATAGACATGGATACAAGTAGGGCACTGTCACATTCTCACGTTAATATGTGATACTATGACTAGTGAGAATGAGCATGCAGGTGGCAGGATCCTTAGAGTTACCTGAGCCAAACAAGGAATTCTTAAAATAATCAATGGCAAATTTTAAAAGCAGAGCCTGTGCCCCTGCCAAGGGAAACAGAGAAGCCCTGAGAGATCAGTCTCTGTCAGGGCTGTCCTGGAGTGTGAGGTCCTCAACAGGTTCTCCAAAGGCAGCCAGGGATATTTGGCTTCTCAGGAATCAGGATTTCCGAGGCTGCTGTCAAGACAGACAGAAAGAATTTGGTCTTTCTTGCTTTTCCATACAGAATGACAAGTGCCAGAGCATCAGAAAATCCGAGGGGGTCTCGTTAACCTCTCTGGTTTGAACCTGTTTTATGTGGGGTGTTCCAGCTCGGTGCACTGGCCGTGGGACAGGAGCAGGTCCCTTGAGGTGTGGGCTGTCCGAGCAGCCTGCTGTGGCCACCAGCCCAGCGCTCCAACTGGCTCTGAGCCCGCTCTCGAGCTGTCCCCGGGCGTGTGAGCTGAGCGTGGCCCCAGCACTGCCTGTGGGCCTGGACCGGTGTCCAGAGGCACAGAGACTGGGCTGCCATGGCTGGCGTGGGGGAGCAGCTCATCAGCTGCACACACACGGGCACACAGACACACACAGGGCCTGAGGAGTGGGGCAAGGTGAGAGCCAGGGCGTGCTGTGGTCCTGTGCTTCCACCCGAGGAAGCTCGGCGGCTCATCAGGTGGGAGAGGTTGGGCACCGTCGGCGTTCACCTCGTGAGATGTGCATGCCCAGGGAGGTGCCAGAGCTCTGTCTGTCTGAAGGACACCATCCCTGGGTGACCAGCAGCCTGGCTGGCTGCTGTCAGTCTTTGGGAAGTGGAAGGGCTTCAAGGAACTGCTCCAGAGGTTTGTGTTCCGAAAAAAAAAGCTCAGTGATTTTTAAGTGCCACCGTTTGTAGGAATTGCAAGAATCCCTTTTTTCCTGTCTCGTTCACATATGTATCTCCTGAATTGCTGTGACTTCAGATTTGAATGAACCTTAGGCTGGATTTAAGTGAGTAAAAGACAATGGAACCTATTAAATTTTACCTGAGCATAGTGAAGTAGATTTTCTTCGTATTTCTTTCTAGCACTGACACAGATGACAAAGTGCTTGTAACTGCAATTTTGCAAGTAAACTACAGATCTATCTTTAACAGCAATGTCTGGCATACTAGGGTCCATCCTTGTAGGCAGGTTTTTCTCTGTCCACTCAAGTAATTTCCCTCTCTCTCAGATAGCTGGTGGAGAAAGTGTCTTGGTCATCTCATGGAGGATATTTTAATTTTCTGCTTGGCTTGGCTGAGCAGCTGTGATTTCAGGATGATTGGTTGGATTTGCATAAGGTCATTAAGATCCAATAATGATGTTTATTGCTAAGACATCTGCCACTTACATTCATGCAGAGCAAGTAAAATTAAACCTCAACTAACGTCACTGTTATTACCAACGCAGTTAATGCCAACAATAAATGCTGTCAATAGGTGAAGATTTCACAGTGGTCTGTAGGTAAGAATGTCTTGAAACTCTGGACCCTCTGGAGAGATGGTAGGCAGTGTGAGCCCAGCAGGCTCTCTTTGAGCAAATCCTGGTTGGGTTGTTCCTGGGGCTGTGTTTGGGCAGAAGAGGGAGCAAGATGCACACAGTGCTGAGCGGTACCACTGCAGCATCTGGGAGCTGTGCACGTGTTGCATCTGCAGAAGTGCTTGGGTTTGGTTGCTGTGAGGTAAAACCAGGGCTTTGCTGGGGACTGAATTCTGCAAACCACGAGGAAGTAGAGTGCTGCTGGGTTTTGTCTTCCTGTCCTCATCAGAGACGAGAGCTGGTACCTGAGGTAGAACCCATTTTATTTTTCTATAATTCCAAAGGCATAAGACATGTATTAACTCCAAACTATGGCCAGTCTGCTTCCCTGAAAATCTGTCCCTGACCTCCACCCGAGTTCACTGCTTCCTGTAACAGTGGCCAGCAGTTAGTCGTCTGTCTTGCTTTGGCAGGAGATCCTGTTGTGTTACCATGGGGTTGATTTGAAGTTGTGTCAAGGATTTGCTGAACAGCAGTGTCAGGAGCACAGCCCCTTCTGGAGGGGACCCCAGCAGGCTGTAAGAGCTCCCCCTCAGCTCAAGGGTAGCCCCTGCAAACCAGGAGCAGCGTGCGAGGAGGTTCCCGCTGCGTGTCTCACTGCGGCTGACGGAAGGGGCTGACAGCCCCTCACAGCTGGTGGTTGTGGCTCAGGGGCTTGCAAGGGGTCTCAGTGAGCAGGAGTTTTGTCAGTCAGCACAGACAAGCATTCAAAAGCCTCTGCTAGGGTGGGGAAGAGCTTCCTGAATCGCTTCTGTGCAGTCCCCGTCAAAGAGGAGCATGAAGTCTGACCCAGATTCTCTGCTGCTGGATGCCTTTGGCCAGTGGTGGATTCACTGCTGGCACATCTCTGCTGACCTCCATAGACTCTTCAGGCTAATCGCTGCAGGGATTGCCTTTAATCTTTTGACACCCTCGTCCAAGCATTCCTGCCTCTCCACATTAAGCAATTAAGTTATTAGCTCTTAATACCTAAAAATCTAGACCTTCTGTGCCAGAGGGTAACAGAGAAACAAGATTAGGGAGACTGCTTCCAAAGCCTAGCATTTCCCAGCAGTGTTTGCAGCTGATCAGAGCCTGAGAATGTCAAGCAAAGAATGGGCCATGAGATGAGGAAAACCCTAAAGCAATTCAGAGTGAAAAAGATCCCTGAAGAACACGGAGGTGATTAGGTGATGTTGAACATACTTGCCCTCGAAGTTGAGCAGAGAGAATACCCAGGAGTGCACACCCCTCTGGACTCTGCAGCGGGAGCACAAACATCCTGGCCCGGGGAGCAGCAGCCCTGTTCTGTGACATGGGCTTTGTCTGGGGGCAGAGCAGGCTGGACAACAGCCAGCTGGATGGCCTCTGGGAGGAGCATCTCCTGCATGGGAGAAGAGCTGCCACGCTGCTAAGGTGAGAGAAATAATGTGGAAGAGCAGAAGAGAGAGGGGTCAGTGTTACAGAGGATAAATGGTGAAGCCCTAAGGTGGGCCAGGAGTATAGGATGGGGCATGGTGTATGTTGCTACTGAGTGTTTTGCACTTCAGTGCTAAGGGCAGCAGGTGCCTGATTTTTGGGATTTTCTCTCTGGTGGCTGAACTCCGTGTGTGTGCTAGGTGGCGGAGATCGTGTGTGCTGGGTGGGGTCACAGCTTCAGGAGTTACAAATGACAGAAATCAAGCTAGAACTGATAAAATCTTGATTTTTTCTGCTCTCCAGCCATTTAAAAAGGGAAATAAGCATTCTGAGTAGTAAATGTTGCATGTAAGAGGTTGCAGGGTGAAAGTTTACCAAGCAGAAACCTGGTATCTGACATGGGTCATTTTAACCCCACAGGTGATGCTGTGGTGTGCAGGGGAGCAGGCACTGTCAGTCTCAGGGGCTCATTGGGGGGATGCTCTCATTTAAGCCTGGACTTCAGAGCTGTTCTTTTCAGCTCAGGGCTGCTGAGTTCAGTCCCCACTGAGTGGTCAAGAGACAGCTGATGGGCACTTGTCTGGGGTTTGAATTTCAGCATCCATGCTGAGCAAAGTGCAGAGGACCTTAAGCAGCATCCTGAAAACCCAGTGGAATAATGTCAAAGTATTTTATAAACGCTCACACAAAAATTGCTCAGTCAGGATGAAGGGGCACACGGCCTATAAATGTGAGATTTAATTAAGAATCTCTGAATAGAATTATGACCCCATCTCTATGTTTCTGCATTTGGAAATTTTCATCAGAAGGCATTGTCCGTTCATCTATCTCTGTGTGCCTTGAAATGTATTGTCAGCTGGTATAAATCTCATCTGACTCAAGGGCTTTAAAGGCCTGCTTTTTTATTTCAGATTGGAGTTTCTAACATGGCAGTGGTTGCATAAAGAGACTTTACACTGGGCATAAATTACATCCACATAAAAAAGCCATAGTATTAAGAGGCTGCAGAGATTTTTGAAGTATAATGGTCAGTATCTTTTTACAGCATTTGTTTTGCTAGCAGTTCTGGAAAATTCCAATATTGTAAGAGTTAATATAAAGAGAAATTTGGGAACCGGTTTTGCTAACACTCTGAAATAGAACCTTTCTTCAGCTACCATAGAAAAGAAAATAAAGTTACTGTTCATTTGACTGAATTCGTGCATAAGCATGAGTGGAGGATACGGTCAGAAAATTCATTTATATGTTCAGGTCTGAGTCAGTGTAAATGAAGCATCTCCCATCTACCCCCATCAGCTTTACACCTGTGAAGGATGTGACCCACAGCGTTTGAAATGCACTCCAGAAATGGGAAATAGAGATTTGAGGAGAAGCTTCTACATGAGGGGACTTCCTAGATTCAAGAGATAGACTCATACTGAAGATGTTACCACCACATAACTGCTTCAATCTGTCCTTTTGAATACTATTTATGAAGTTAAAGACTAATTTACTCGCTGGTATTTTTTCTTCTAAGTTCTGAATTGTGAGCTTGTTCAGCCTGCAGTGACAATTCCTCCTCATTTCTGTGGCTTTGGGAAGTGTCAAGTGACATGAACTGCATAGCAATGCCATTTTATTCTCCACTGCATATAAATTACTCAGTTTTGTTTGTGTCACTTTGCTGGAGTGTTAATGTGAGTATTTGTCCCAAAACCTGTGGAGATGCACCCAGAGCTGTAGTGATACCGATCCGTGTGTTTGTGCTGGTAAAGCTGAGCCCCTTCCTGCTGCCCTGGCGGACTCCTTGGAGGCAGGCTGCCCTGGGAACACACAGCCTGACCTGGGGACAGCCGAGTCTGCAGGAGCTTCAGACTTGGCCATGCCCGTGTCCCTCAGCTGTTCCAGGAGCCCCAGAAGGTGCTGCCTGTCCTGGCTCTCCTCCTGGAGTCCAGCTCACCCCGAGGGTCAGGCTGGCCTGTGGCACACGCTGCTGTCGTGGCAGTGGTGCTGGTGAGAGCCTGGCTGACATCCTCTCTTTGCCTCTTTCCCCAGGTTGTTGCACTGTCGTCGTGGAGTCTCCTGAGAGATTCAATCTACTACACCCTGTCTGTCGTTGCACTCATTGTGGTAAGTTTTTGAAGGTTGTTCTTCTGTGGGAGCCTGTGTCTACTGCCACCTGTAAAGGGAACCTGCTGTGGAATCACAGGCTCGTAGCTAAAATCCTGGCTCCGGCAGTCCCGTGGATTTGTGCTTGTGGAAAACTGCTTGTAGTCTCCGTGGTTCTGCAGGAAAGCTTGGCCCAAGGGTAGGGCATGGAGTGTCCAGAGCCATAGCTGGTGTGGGCTGCATCAGCCCAGTGCAGACACAGGCTGCAGAGCTAAAACCCTGTGCTGAGCCCCCTTGCAGGGGATACTTCAGTGATCTCCAGCAACAACCTCTGTGGTTTCCTAAAAAATGTGTACTAACCTGTAAGGAGGCAGCATTTGTGCCCAGGGGAAAGAGATCCTGAACAAATACAAAATGTTAGTTTTTCCACACATAACTGGGGCAGGTCTGTTCAGTGCATGCTGGCAGCAAGTCCTCCAACAAAGGCCACAGTTTCAGCAATTTTCAGTGCTGTGCATATTCCAGTGTTCATCAAGCTCAGTAAATGCTCCAAATGCCTCAGAATTGGGCTACACAGTGAAAAAGTGTTAGCACAAATTTTAGATAAGGACACTGCTGTCAGTTTAGCAATACCTTTGCAACCAATACCAAACAATGTGAGGAAATGTAAAAAATTTAGTTTCCCAGTAACAGCTGCTTTTCCTTTCTCCCCTAGCCTCGTCTAGTGCCCTAAGATTCCCTAAGAAAGAAAAAAAGAAAGAGTGATTTTGTGAGGTTAACTTCCATATGTGAGCAAGAGGGGCAGTTTGGAGTCTGAAGGGGGTCTTGCATGTCTCAGTTTACTCCACAGGAAGCACAGATGTGGGCAGCTGCCTGGCATTTAGCCTCCTGGTGCTTGGACTGGGCATTTCGTTTATTGCATGGTAGCAAACAAGTTGAAAATCTGTTGACTCTGTCATCAATTTCAAATTCTTTAAGCAAAGCAGGTTTTTCTTCGTGGCTGGTTCACCCCTATGGTTGTCAGCTACTTCAAGATGTGGAGAACCATTCTCTATTGTATTGTGTCCATCCAGTGACTCTTTAAATTCCTAGTTACATATTCTGTGCCATGAGAAAGTTTATATGGCTCGTGGAACAGACATCTCTGTTATCCTTATAAGGAATAAGACTTTTCTCTGATACTTTATTGCTGCATAAGCTATTATTCATACTTACAGAACTATAGGAGTCATCTTCTTTTGGGATGTACCCCATAGTATCAGGATAGGGTTATTTTTTCCCTGAGCCTTGAGTTAGCTTCTCTCCAGGTATATGCACCCTCTTCTCATCTTATCAGGGGTGAAGTTCAAGGCACTTCACATAACCAGGGGAGCAGGACTGTGCAACTGCAGGCATTAGTAGAGGCCTGAAGGCATTGCCAGAACTCACATTCCCATGTTACAGCACTACATGGCTGATTTAGCCTGGGAGATGTGGAGCACATCCCGTGTATTTTTGTGTTACTCCGTAGCAGTCATTGCAAGTGACTTCACCACCTGTTAGGGAAAAACAGAGGAAGATGAGAGGAAGGGAGAACATTTTAAGTGGTTAAACTTCTCTCCAGCTGATTTACCAAGCCTTTTTTATGCAATATTGCTCCCCAGTAGATGGTACATGAGGATTTCTCCTTTCAGAGTCAAACACTGCTTCAGTTTAAGAAGTTTCTCCTCCCCTTTGCTCGCCAGGGAACCCCTGGCTTCACAGCGGCTCTAATCTTTCCTGTCCTTTTAAGGCAGAATCAGATTGAGGTGGCAGGACATTTTTTCTCAAATTCTGACTCTTCAGTCCCCCATGGCTCAGCTGGGAGATGATCCACAGGCTCCATAACCTGCCTGTGGTTCCCTCTTCCTGAGGTTTGTGTGCTCCTTTTAAAAAACACTTCAGAGCCTTGTATGCAGGGATAATTTGCCGTATCAGGGCATTGGGACTTCTCTGCAGCTGGAATAGAATCATCAATCTTGAAGAATGATATTGCTTTTAGAAGGTTGCTCTTGTGGTGTTTCGAACAGCAGCTCGTGGTGCTGTGTTATAAGTTGCACTCCACTGGTGTCTTCACTAATCGTAAATACACCTGAGGGGTAATAAATATATTCTTACCAGTGCTGAGATACAGCAGCTTTAAAAAGCTTGATGCTGTGCTGGTTAAATCAATGTAACGTTGTCTCCTTCCATTTGCACTAGGAAAGGAAGTGCAATGCTGTTTTAAGAAATAGCAGAGCAGTATAGACTCACCTGTGTTTGCTGCTCCAGGCCATTTGGTAAGAGTGAGTGAACTCTAAACCACAGAGTTTAGAAGTGGATAAACCACGCTCACTGTGCTTATTTCACCTTGATTCAGCCCTGGGTTTTTTTAACCTTATAATAGTATTGCAACGTTACCTTGTCTTCTTGTAGAGCTTGGCAAAACGTACTCTTTAATTCCCTTGAACGGAAAAAATTGCCTGTGTGTCTTAACTTGAAGGGACACAGTCAGAGTCATTAGTGGCAAAAGTGGGATGGGCGCTGTTTTTAGTCCCAAAGGTCAATGCTCATGCTTATGTCCCATCACACCAACACATTGTAACCTAAAACAGGCCTTGTCAGATTAGATCACGGT